>NW_027457985.1:0-191143 GCF_050624435.1 Tenrec ecaudatus
TCAATTGAGCCGTTTTGCCTTTCAGGCTTCTCACACTGTATGATTTTACCTTGCAATATTCTGTCTTGGTTAACTTCACTCATTCCCTCTATGCTGGCTTTAGGGGAAGTTAATGGGAGGGCCTTAGGCCCCCCTGAATGCCCTAAGGAAATGACCCGGCATCCACAGTTAACAAACCTTTTTCCTTCCATTTCTAATTCCATGTGGGGGCGCTGTTTCTCCACAACAGCAGTCCAGAAGACTGCTTGATTTATAGGGTGGTCAAACTTCTCAAGTACTCTTTCCTGATAGGTATAAATTTTTACTCTAGAAATGCAAGGAAGGGAAAATTGGCTTAAGCGATCCTACATTTTTACAAACCATGGTATATCAGAACTCATTACTGCCTTAATTTCTTCTTCACAATCCTGACCAATAACTCCAGCAACACCTTGAGAATTTATGTTGGACTTTCTTTTTTTTTTTGGACTTTCTTAATAAACTTCCTATAGTTCTTTTAGGTAGTGGACCCCAATTACTGCTCTTCGTTTCTGATTCAATCACAGTTTTGGGCTTTTTCTTACAACTCTTATCAACTCCAGTATCAATTTTAATTTCTTGAGTACTAAGGTTAAATCTTCCTGATAGAAACTGTATTAATCTTTCAATAAGAGGTCCCTGCTTTTGAGGATCAAGCTCCTGTGAAGGCTTCTGAGCCATCTCTTGGTTATTCAAACCAACTGCAGTGAGAACAGAGACTAGGTTTTTGCCTCTTTGGCTAGGTCTGTTCTCCTGCTGTGAGGCTGCTAGATAAAGGCGATTTCTCTCAAAGATCTTCTTTGCTCCAGTAGGCAGACACCTTGCCTACCATGCTCTGCTATGAGGGCTCTGCATCAAGCTTCTTCCACTATTTTCCCGCCGGGAAGTCTTTGCTAATGGCGACCCTTCACTGTTGATTTTTGAACGACATTGGCTCGCCCAATGAGTTCCCTTCCTACAATGGAGGCAGAGTTCAGGTTCGTTTAAACCCGATCTCCATGGTCCTGGCCCATGCTCTGACATTGGCCGCAGCCTGCTCTGCCTACACTCTTTTGAAGATGACTTGTCTTCCCACAACTAAAGCACTTTCTTCCAGGTCTGATATAGTTTGCCAATGAAGCTGCCATGAGGTCTGCCTTGTATTCCTCTGCCTCTACATTCCTGCATATCCTAAAATAACCCAGCAGAGTGCCCTGTTCGCTGTAGGGATGCAAGGCATTTTTACAGTGCTTATTAGAGAAATCATAAGATAGCTTGTGCACTAGGTCTCTTACTGCCTGAACATTCTTCACACATTTGGAAATAGCATCTTCCAGTCGGGACACAAAGTCAGCGTAACGCTCATCATTCTGTTGTCTTATAGCCCTGTAACGCGGCGTTCTCTCTTCTGATGGAATTATCTTTTCCCAGGCCCTTAAGCAAACCTCATGTATCTGTCCTATTGTCTGTTCAGTAAACTGTAGTTGAGACTCAACTGTAATATAATTTGCATCCCCTAGCAATTGATGAATTCCTATATCTATCCCATCCTCAGCATTCTTCCCAGCTCTTGCAAGGGCTGCTTCCTTCCATAGCATTTGATATCACAAGCATTCTGAAGAGTAAAGACAAATTCTCACTAAAGCTTTCCAATCTGTAGGGGTCCAGCTGTCAGACTCTGCTAGAGCCCTTATCATGCTAATTACAAAATGTGAGTCTGGGCCCTAGTCATTGATTGCCTGCTTGAGATCTTTTAGCAACTTAAAAGGCAAAGGCACTGTGAATTCCTTTTGGTTCTAACAGGACAAGACATCTTGCATTCTAAATCTTCTTCTGCAATCCCTCTTCCTACTCTGGAGAGTAAAGGTGCTTTCCTATACTTTGCTTCTTTACGTCTATTCTCTGAGCTACTCTTTTCAATCTGGATATCTTGGAGTTCCACTTCCTGAACTTCACCTTCTGTGCTAGCTCTCCTAGTTTGCATTTCTTTGGAGCTAATCTCTCTACCTTCAGGGCTGGCTTGCTTGATTGTTTTACAATCTCTGGCCTTTCTTACACTAAATTCCAGCAGGAGAGCAGTTGCTTTTACTATGTCCCCTTCTGACTCAGGCTCATTCTTTTAGCTCTGCCTAAAATCTTCTCATCTGCCTGAAACCCGTTCTCACTGCTTCTCATCTGATTTAAATTTGGGCATCTTAGACGTTGCCTGTTCTGCTTCTTGGCTTTCTCTACCTTTGAAAGCAAGGGAGCTTCCTGGGATTGTTTAATAGCCATGCTTTGGATCTTGCAATCCACTGCCTCTAGTACTGTATCACCTTTAAACCTTCGGAGTCTGCAGTCTCGCGAGAGCATGCAGGCTTTGGCAATGAGGTTCTGTTCTAGAATTGGAGGCTTTAGATAACAAACCAATCCCTGCCTTTTCAGTTTTTCCTAAAGTTTCATAACCTAAATCATGCTTATTCACAGACACTTTAGCTTGCTTTTCTAGATTTGAATAGACACAAGACTTCTCACTAGACTGTTCATCCTTATTCTCTTCCTCCTGCAAAAGTTTTAAAACCATCTTAACTTGTACCCACAGAGACCACTTCTCCATAGGGATACTCTCCCCATCTCTGTGCTTCCTTTAAGTTGACAATGACCTCCTCCCAGGTCTCTAAATCAAAAGTTCCTTCCTCTGAGAACCATGAATTATACCTTTTTACTACTTTTAGAAAACATTGTATCTTTTTCTTCGTTACTTTTACACCTTGTCTTTTCAGTAAGTAGAGAGCATGGTACCATAAGTTTCAGGTTTACTTTTACCTTGCTCCCATTATCCTCTTTAAAATTCTAATTCACTATTTCCACTACTTCTCTGTCAATCCCCACACCGGATCCTCACTTCGCACAATTTTCAAATTCACTCTACGTACCAATGGGGCCATATAATTGTTATATGGGATATAACTCATATTGTCCCACGTTGTGCGCCATTTGTCTGGGGAAGCCCGCCTTGTGCTGGGGCTCCAGCCTCCAGCCCAGTCCTTGAGCCTCCTGCCTGGTCTCCATCCCACCTCCCTTCGTCCACACTGAGCGTGGACCTGGCTGGTAAGATCATGGCCATCCAGGAGGTGAGCATGCTACCATGAATTGTGTCTGACTGCATTATTGTAATGTCTCTTCTATCGCTCATGCTCCCGGTGACTTTAATATAATATTTATATATCTCAACCATACAATTGTGCTTACTGAACCCAAGATTACTGGTGGGGGGCTGGCACCCCAACTCATACCACAGTACATACCATTTGTCTAGTTCTTCAATGCTTCCTCTCCCGCTCACTCCCTCCAACTATCATGACCTCAGCTCTACCTTACAAAGCCGGCTAGACCAGAGCATGTACACTGGTACAGATAAGAACTCTCAACACACAGAATCCAGGACAGATAAACCCTTCAGGGACAGTAATGGAAGTAGTGATAACATGAGGGTAGGGATGAGATAGAGGGAACTGATAGCAATGATTGATGTATTAACGCTCACACCCCAGGGGGACAAGCAACAGAAACATTGGTGAAGTGAGACCTTGGACATTGTAAAATATGAAAGTATAATTTATCAAGGTTTCATGAGGGTGGGAGAGTGGGAGAGAAGGGGGGAAAAGGAGCTGATACCAAGGGGTCAAGTATAAAGAAAATGATGATGGTACCGTAGGTACAAATGTGCTTGATACAATTGATGTATGCATTGTTATAAGTGGTGTAAGAGCCCCCGATAAAATGACTTAATTTTTTAAAAGTGTTTAGGTAGATCTTGATGGAGGATAGATTGAGAAACAATAGTTTCAGAATTTGATAATTTTGCTTAATAATCAAACTGAAAACTCACTGCCATTGCATCTTTTGTGACTCACAGCAACCCTGACTTTCAGCAACCCTATTGGACAGGGTAGAGCAGCCCCTGTGAGTTTCTGAGACTGCAACTCTTTACAGGGGTAGAAAGCCCTAACGTTTCTCTCTCAGAGCGGGTGGTGGTTTTGAACTATGTGGGTAGCAGCCCAAGTGAAAACCACTATGCCACCAGGGCTCCCTGTGCCACATAGCGGGAGCTGTTGTTTTCCCAAACATTCACTTGGCTATTTCTTTTATAAGAAGCCAAGTAATTTGGCAGCTTATTTCTGTTCCAGTTTTCTTATATAGAAAATGTGGTGACAGTGTGAACCTGTTTGTTGTAGTTTATGTGAACATAATTGAGTGATCTAGACCAAGTGAGCTAGACCAAGTGAGCTGACTGGTCAAAAATCAGACCTGTGGATTGCCAAATTGGTTCTGCTGAGATTGGGGCTTTCCTGGATCCACAGGCTTCCTCCAAGCTGTGTCCGAGAAGCTCTGCATTTTAGAGCTACATTTTATAGTTGAAAGAGAGGCCTAAGGAGGGAGGGAGTCCTTAAGCTCTAAGACCTTAATGCTGTCATTGCTGTCCTCTTTTAGTGTACCTGCAGTTTCCACACTGCAGTGGGAACCATTGAAACAGCTGTTCTCATTCTCTGAGATGGTGTGCCACCCCACTCCATACCACCACCACCTCATCCCTTTCTCTTATTGTAGAGATAATGCCCCTTCCATATGTATCTCAGATATTCAATTAATGAAGAAAGACAAAAGTAGGAGAAATGATTTAGATGAAGGAGACCATAAGCATGAGGCCATAATGGGGTCCAAAGGCTGTGTGGCCATGTCGCTAATTATAGAAATGGATGAAATCTGCCACAAAAATGTGATTGGAGGCAGAGCAATTCATCACTCTCTCAGGCAGGACTACATAAGTGAGAATGGATTATGGAGACATGGAGACGATCACAGATTAGAAAGGCTTACTGGATTTGTTCTGGGGCCTTCCGACCACTATAACTCATGACCATAGGGTCTTAGACTTTCCCAATTTCCATTGAGGACCTTCCCAGGGAAGTCCCAGAGGGCAGATTGCTCCTCTCTGCTCTGGCTAGTTGTTGTTGCGTGCCATTGAGGACACTTGGACTCGTCGTGACCTCACATACAACCGAATGAAACACTGTAGGGTCGTGCACCATCCTCACAATTGTTCCTGTGCCTGAACCACCGATGAAGCCACTGAGTCCATCCACTTCTTCGAGGACCTCCTCTGTTTCATGGCTTCTCCACTGTACCAAATAGGATGTCCTTCTCCAGGGACTGGTCTCTCCTGACAACATGTCCAAAGTATGTAAGATGGCGTCTTGCCATCCTTGCCTCTAAGCAGCACTCTGGCCCTATTTCTTCTGATACAGATTGGTCAGTCCTTCAGCAGTCCATGGTACTGTCAGTAGTCTTCTGGTGGACCACAATTCGATGCATCTGTTCTTCTACAGCCTTCCTTATTCAGTGTCTAACTTTCACATGCATATGATGCAATGGAAAATAGCATGGCTTAGGTCATGTGCACCTTAGTCCTCAGAGTAACATCATTGTTCTTCAACACTATAAAGAGGTTTTCTGCAGCAGATTTACCCATTACAATACATCTTTTGATCTCCTGACTGCTGTTTCTATGAACATTGATAGTGGATCTAAGCAAGACAAAATCCTTGACAACTGAAGCCCTTTTCTCTGTTTATCACCTATTGGTCCAGTTTTGGGGATTTTGGTCTTCCTTATATTGAATTGTAACCCATATTGAAGGCTGCAATCCTTGATCTTCAGCAAGTGGTTCAATTCCTCCTCACTTTCAGCAAACAAATGGTGTCATATATGCACACAAGCAGGCTCCCAAAAGTTAGTGGAACAAGGAATCAAAAGAGAATGGAATTTTTCAGGGACTTTTTGAAATACCAGTGTGTGTGTGTGTGTGTGTGTGTGTGTGTGTGAGAGAGAGAGAGAGAGAGAGAGAGAGAGAGAGGAGATGTGGGCATAAAACAAACATCAAGCAACATAAGGGAGAATGCTGTTGGCTGCTGTTGAACTGATTCCGGTGCGCATGCACAGTGACCTGCTGTGTGCACCATAGTGACCCCTCAGAAGCAGATCATCAAGCCTACCTTTCAACTGAAATTCTGAGAATTCACAATTTTTAGAAGTATGTGGATAACAGTGAAAGCCAAAATTCTATTTGCACAGTCCCCACGTGGATTAAGCTTCCAGTGAATTCCTTCAGACCATTGACCAGGGATGTGAACACTCTTGCCACCAGGCAGAGGGCATTGGAAAGTGGATTACCCCTTAGGCAGCCCATGGTGGGGCTTAGAGACTTGCCTAAGTGTATCCTTGAATCGAGGCTGCCATTCTGGGCTGCACGGTCATGAGTCATGCCCCCAAAGCCTTGGTTGTTTGGCCCTGGACCACTCTTGTAAACTGTCCTGTTTAACACAGGTCCCAATCCTTGTCCTATTCTTGCTTCTGTAGTCCCACCTGGAACTGTGATGTTGGGATCTGCCGCCATGTCCTTTCAAGTCTGTGAATCTCAGATAACCCTTACATATCAATAAGACCTCTTGCTAATAGTTTCCCTCCCCTCATCTCGATGGCATGTGTTTGTCCTGTTTAAGATTTAATAAATTATCTTTGAGATTTGGGATATCCTCTTACCCTAAAACACAAGGCATCTCTGGGTGTATTCCAGCTGCCAACTTTTTAGGTAGTAGTCAAGAAGTTCGCTGTTATGTCACCCAGGAAGCTGGGGAAAGGAGATGATCACCAGAACAAATCCATTATTCCCTCCACTCGCTTCCTAGCCTTTGAATCTCCACCTTGGAGGCAACTATGGCCTTTCTGTTTCTTTTTGATGATCATGTACGCATGTCCAAGTAAAGCTTACTTTTTACTCTTTTGTATCGCCTATTTCATTAAATATTATATTTTGGAGATTCTTCCAAATGGATTCATACAGAATGACCTCATTCATTTAAGAGTGCATGCTGTTACACAATACAGCTATGATAAAATGCATCTAACCAACCTTTCTTTTTTCTCTGTGTATTTTACCAATTTTCCTGTCAAAATTGACCATATCTGAGTTTGCTTTCAGGGACACCTTAAGTCTAGTACCCCTTGAATCCTAGGGCCTGGAGTCCTCCTCCTCTTCAGAACCAATCTCTGTGCAGGTGTGCTGGTATGTGAACTGTGAACCCTCTCCCTAAAATCAAAAAATAAAACCCAAACTCACTGTCATCAAGTCACTGTTGACTTGCAGTGACCCTCTGAGTTTCTGAAACTCTCTGTCTATGGTAGTAGAAAAACCAGTCTTTCTCAGAGCTGCTGGTAGTTTTGAACTGCCAACCATGTGGATCACAGCATAACTGTTAGGTTTCTCGGGTGGGAAATACCTCAGTTCTTGGCATCACAGGAGAAAGAATTCATGTCGAAGACTGATTGTTGATCCAAATGGGTTTGTATTAAGGAGAGAAGGTGATAGAGGAGAAGAGAAGAGAAAGAGAGGAGAGAGGGGGAAGGGGGAAAGAAAGGATTGAGAGAGAGAGAGAGAGAGAGAGAGAGAGAGAGAGAGAGAGAGAGAGAGAGACCACAGAAAAACAGGGAGGTGGTCTCCAGGTTCGGCCTTTAGTGTCTTCGGCTGGGAGGCGTGGTTGACATTATTGGTTGACCCCATTGGCTGAATTAAGCCCACCTGGCCTGGTTTGCACCCACCTAAGTGCACTGCCTCCCTGCCTCATGTGCCTGAATTTGGAGCCTGCCCAGAAGACACCCTGGTCCCAGCTCTAGCTACCTAACATAAAACTACACCATAACACTACTCCCTCCTAAACAGCATAGCTAAAAATATGAGTTGAGCAGAGAAATTGGTTCTTAAAAGAATGCCTTCGCTTACAACCGATTGTCATTTTAAATTTCACTTGATGGTGTAGAGAGAACCAAGAGATCATTCCATCCCTCAGATTACTTGTAAACTACTGCAGAAACCTCAGGAAAGCCAGCAATTGCCTGCAAGACTGAGGTAAGAATCTCAAGGTTGACTCCCAAAACCATACGCATTGCTATAGAGTTGATTCTGACCCATAGCAACCTTACACAGGACAGGGTAGAACTACCTCTGAGTTTCCAAGTCTGAAACTCTCTATTTTTGTAAATCATTTTATTTGGGGGCTCTTACAGGTCTTATAACAATCCATACATCAATTTTGTCAAGCACATTTGTACATATGTTGCAATCATCATTTTCTTTGTATGTGAGCCCTTGGTATCAACTCCTTTTATTTCCCTCCCTCCCAACCCTCCCTACCTCATGAACACTTGATAAATTATTAATTATTATTTTTCATATTGTACAGAATCCGCTGTCTCCATTCACCCAAGTTCTTGTTGTTCATGCCCCCCAGTCACCCCCTGGGGAGCGGCGTGGTTATACAGTGATCATTGCAGTCAGTTCCCCCTTTCACACCCCACCTCTCCCCCACCCTCATGGTATCACTACTCCCATTACTGTTCCTAGGGGGTTTATCTGTCCTGAATTCTGTGTGTCCAGAGCTCTTATCTACACCAGTGTACATGCTTTGGTCTAGCCGGATTTGTAAGGTAGAACTGGAGTCATGATAGTGGGGTGAGGGCTGGGAGAGTCTGTAACTCTTTATAGGAGTAGAAAGCTTCACAGGAAAGTGAATTTGAGGCTGAGACCTTGGGAAAAGTTTGGTCAAGATAAACAGATGTGGAGTGGTGTAGGGAAGGAAAGATTAAAAATAACCTGGTCCAGGATCCTCACAAATTTTAAGTTCATTTGACGCTCCCTAGGGAGGAAGGAGGAAGAGCTATCAGCAGGCAGGCTGTGTCATGCCTACAGCCTCTACAAAAATGCTTCCTGACTCTTCTCAGAAATTCTGCCAGGTGCTACCAGCCTCCTGAGTCTGAGAATGGTTCCTCTATGTTCTTATTAAGCTGAGGAAGGTTGGCACAAAAATATTTGGGAATCCAAGGAGCATGGTGAGGTCATTTCAGGGGGTCATGAGGAATGACTAGTAGGGATTTCAGCCAAATTAAAGGGCTTAGCAATTTGAATACCAGCTGACTCTGACCTTGATCAAGCCTCTTTACCTTTCTGGGTCAATTAAAAAAATTATTTTTTACCAGGTTTCTACTATATGTCAGATATGGGGAAGCAGTAGACAAACCAATAGAAGCTAGGAAATTTGATCCCACCTGTACAGATGTTGCTTCTAAAGACAGCATTCTTTATGTATGAGTTTGCCAGTAGTAATAATTGTCGTTAATCGTGCACTCTTGCCTGAAGAAAAATCCAAGAATCTGTGTCTTTGTACCTCCCTTTTGACACCCTCAAGGAGCCCAGTGGTGCTGTGAGGAAGGCATTGGCCTGCTAACCCAAATACTGGCAGTTCAAACCCACCTGATGCTCCAAAGAAGATGAGACTGTCTGTTCCCCTGAAGATATATCCTTTTGGAAACCCCACAGAGCAACTCTACTCTGTCCTATGAGAGTCAGAATAGACTAGTGAGGACAGTAGATGTGGTTTGGGTTTGGTTTCAACACCTCCTCCCTGATCTACCTCATTACATCACAGTGCCTTAATCAGCTCCCCAAGCTGGTTTGTTTTTATGGCAGATTTTCTTTCTCTCCCCAAGTGCCTGATTGTGGGAAACAGAGGGATTTCTCCCAAGCTGTCTACCCCAAATATATTCCAAACTCAGCTGCTTGCAAATGACTATGCACTTGGAGGTCATCAGGAATAGATCAGGGGTCATTCTCCCTAAGAGTTATCAGCTATCTAGTGCAAGCAGACACCACTGCTTATCCCACAACAAGTAGGATTCACTCCCTTCTGATAAGGATAGTAGTTGTCTGTTTCCTTGTAGGAGACACCAGAGAGGTCAAACCCATCCAAAGATGACCAAGGTTAGGCTGCCATCCTAAAACTAGAATCAGCCCATCTTGTCACATGTATACCCCCCAATCTCTACTCTTGCTATTGCATTTCCATAGACCATCCCCTCTCATTACTGTATCACCTATAGCACATCCCCTTCCTGTGACATGGGTCCTCACCTGTCATTAGGGGGCTTGCATGCCCCCAGAGAATATAAAAACCTGGGTTAGCATCAAATATCTCTCTTTCCACGTAGACCACCAAGCGGGGCTGAGCTGAGTATGCTACTATGAATTGTGTCTGACTCCATTTATTTCAATATTTCTCTTATGCTCTGTAACTTTACTATAATATTTATTTATTATCGCTATACAATTGCGCCCACCGGACTCATAATGATGTGTTAGGGGCTGGCTTCCCCTGACACCTGATGCTTATTCTTCTTCTGTCACCTCTGCCCCCCCCCACCCCCCACCTTTCTTCCCTTCCTTCTCTTCCCACTGTTGGCCACACCATTGCTGTGTGTGTTGCTCGACCTTTTTTGTGCAGGTCTCTGCAGGCAGTTGGGAGAAGAAGGGCAGTGAAAGGGACTGAACATGCCACTATCTGTGGGCAGGACAGGATGTCTGATGCTTTGCTGGCTCTTTGATATGTGAGACCAGCAGCCAAACCTACCCCTTTAAGAGCCTGGAGATGATGACTGAAGGCCTTATGCAAATATTTTTACCTTACTTTTATTGTTCTTTGTGTAAAGTGAGGGGCTGGGCAATATGTTTTTAAGACTCCAAGCTCGAACATTCCAAGAAAGTAAGCATTCAAATGTTAAATGCAGGAATTACAAATACTCCTTGACTGGGATGGGCGTGCTCTGCTCCCTGCTGCTGGAGACAATGGATTAATTCTCCCTCAAGCTTGCAACCAATAGCTTGGTTCCTGTAGGTGGAGTTCACACCCTACTGATATGGTTCATATGGAGATCCAGACCGGTCAAAGTTAAACTGCCATCCTAAATGTAGGATCCGCCCATCTTGTCACAAGTATACGCCCAATCCCTCCTCTTCCTATTGCTTGCATGGAAGGCGGGGGTCTGGGGGTCCCTGGGCCCTTCAGGGACCCGCCAGTCATACAGCTCGACGGGAGGCGCGGGCGCGCATGCTCCAACAGTCAGTGCGGCGGCGGGGACGAAGACGACGGCGGGGACGACGGCGGCGCGGCGGCGGCGGGCAGGCGGAGTGCCAAGCCCGGCGGGCGTGAGGTGACGAGCGGGGCGGGCAGCGGCTGGGGCTACTGATGGCTCACCGGATCCGGAGCGCACTGCGCGGGGCGCCGGGCAGGTGAGAGCGGCGGCGCGGGACCCGGATGCGGCGCGGCTGAGGGCGGCCAAGGGCGGTGGTCGCGGCGGCGCCTGGGCCCCGCGCTGGCCGGCGGCGAGTTCCCGGAGGTCCGGGCCGGCGGCTCCGGCGCCCGTGCCGAGCTTCCTGCCGGCTCCGAAGACGCGCGCCGAGCGGCCCACAGGACGCCTTGCTGAGGCGCGGCCGGATGTCCCTGGCGGGCGGGTGGCGCGTTCGGGCGCCTCCTGAGGGCGCCTGAGCGGAGAGCGGCGTTCGCGCCATCGCGTCTACGCGGGCGCCCCGGACCCGCCTGCCACTCAGGTGTCTCTTCACGCAGAAGTGTGTTTTAGGAGCGGGAAACCTGTGGTGGGCTTCACGGACGTGTTTTTAAATCCCAGCGCCGCCGAGGAGCCCTGGGGCCTCGCCCCTAACGCCCTACTTTGCCCAAGGGGGTAAGAATGCGTGTCCAAAAGGTTGCCTGGCCAGAGCGCAAGTGCTTGTGAATGGTAGCGACTGGGAAGGCTGCACCTCGCTCCGCTGGCCGAAGCCTGGCTGCTGGGCGGGTCACGTTTATTTCCGAGCTGCTGTGGTGTGGCTGCAAGCTCCGCTGGAGTAGCTCCTAATGTTGGAGCCTGTCGTCGGCGGGTAAAATAGCATCCCGGGGCCCCTTCCTAGAGTGCTTCCTAGCACAAGCACATGGCGACTCGGAATACCTGTCCCAGGTACCTGGGGGCTGAGGCAACCCAGTGAACGTAGGATAATTTACGGGAGGTCCCAAACTTGAAGTGCTTTGCTCTTTAAATAATCTCAAGTGTCACTTTATCACTGGTTGCAGACTATAAACACACCGAAAGTATGAAACACCCACTCCCCGCACCCCCCCCCCCCCACCAACTACATTGGTACTTCTAAAGGGAGTGACAAGTGCCTTTGTAAACATCATCTTGGGCTGTTACTGTCTGGTGAAGTCGTCATAATTAAATTAGATGAGTACTTATTTTGAAGCACTGAATGGCTGTTTGGAAGTAGTATTCCTAAAAAAATCATCTCCAGAGAGTCAGAATCGGGGTTTTTTTTTCTTCCAAAAGCTGCATTGTAAGGTTTCAGTGGAAAAGCAGAAGTGTTTGAGTGTAATGTAGCTAGCATAGGAGAATAGAATCTTAACCGAGTTTCCCAAGGCAGGTGTGAGCAAATCTAAACCTGAACCGAATTTACTTCTCTAAAGCACAAGTGATACACAAAATCAACAACTCTGCCTTACATCCCTGTTCATGGGGATGTTCTACTGGCAGGGGTGTTATTTAGAAGTGGGGAAAATGGGAGTTTTCATTTATTGTTGCTTTACACCGCTGACCTGTGTTTCTTGGAGACTTATCCATAAAGATTTTAGATCCATCTTGCTATGAATATCAACCAAACCGATTGGGAGTGGGGTGGTGGGCATATGAACCTTGTAGTCTATCCTGTGTTCCTCTTTGTGTTATTCAGACTGTCCTGTAAAAGGTGAAACGCCACAGCGGAAGCATTAATAGGCATTATAAAAGACACTGGTGTCTGAAGTCTGATCTTGGCTCAAGCTCTGGACTGGAGTTTAAACAATGTCACTCCATCTCTCTGTCTTTCTGGATATCTTTTTTTAACATTAATTAATTCAAACTGAAAAGGATACTTAATTAGCTTCCTTTCCTCGGGTCTTGCTCTCTTGGAGTTATTTAAGATTGCTTTCTTTTTTCTTGTTTAATCATTTTATTAGGGGCTCTTACCGCTCTTATCACAATTTCTGATTTCTTTCTTCCACTTTCATATAAGGTATATGAATATAGCGACTTTGTTTGCCTTCTAGAGTATCCCCAGCATCCAGAGTAGTGCCTGAATCATTTAACTAATGTTGAATATGAAATGAATGCCATGTGTAATAACATCTTCTGGTTCCACATATAGCATGTATTGAAAGGTCTCAGATTTGTACAACTGAGGAAATAACCAGGAGACCTAGAGTTAACCTCTTAGGTGTTCTTACTCAGTCTTCATTAACAGCTGCCACTTTTGTCTTCATAAAAGTACTCTATCCATGAAGAAGATAAGCATTTAGACGCTGTCCTTGATTACAAAAGCAAATGTGAATTTCTCAGTCATGCTCATGTATACTAGATTATTAGCATTTTGGCAGCCAAGGGACCAAACAAGCTTTATCAGTTTTGATTTTTTTGGGCATCAAATTTTGGTCTTGACAGTCGATTGGTTCTAGAGTGTGGTAATTTGATCAACATCACAATCCTATAGGAAACTTCAGATTTTTGCAGGGGGTAGATTTAGTTCACTTTCATTGTTTCTCTTTTCCATCTAAAAATTACCCACTGTGTGTGTATGTGTGTAACTGTGCTTGTGCACCTATGTATCCTTGGACCCACAGCCATTAAGGTGGCTCTGGTTCATAGCGACCCGATATACGAAGTGCTTCTTTGAGAGCTCTGTTTGGTTATAGTAGAGGCCTTGTGCAGCACAAACATGTACCCACTTAGCTACTACTAACTAGGCTAAGAATGGAAAGATTGGTGGATCAAACCAGTGGGAAGTGACTTGCAGGAAAAGGCCTGGCAGTGTACTTAAAGAGAATACAGTGATTGAGAATCATATGGAGCAAAGTTAGGAAGCTCACTGTGAATCAGAATCGACTTGTGGCGGTGTGACCCACAGGGGCAGTTCTACCCTGCCCAGTAGGGTCATTGTGAGCGGTAGCACTGAATTTGGTTTGTTTTTGATTCAGAGGAAGATTTAAAGAGGCTATCTACTTCCCTTTACAGTTACAATCTCAGAAACTCACAGGGGCAGGAGTTCTGCCTGTACAGGGTCCAAGTGAGTCAGCATGGACTCAATGGCTGTAAGTTTATATTAATTTAAATCAGGATTTTGATCCGATTCAATCATGTCTGAAGAAGCAAAATAAAAGAGACTCCACATTTTAAAATTTGGATGAAGTCGAAAGAAAACCGGAATGGGAAATCTTGTAGATTTTATCCCTGGATTATAGGATTTGGCAGAGGGTTAGGGAGTCCTTTTAGGAACCTAATTTAGGAGATTGGATGGGTGGTTAATACACATTCAAAATGGTGCAGCTGCCATCTTTGAGCATGGCAGTGCTGTTTCTGATTGCAGGCTAAGAGATGTGGTGGCTAGGCGTTGATTGGGCTGCCCTTGTTTTCTAAGAGGCAGATTAACTTTCCAAAAGAGCATAGACAGTAATTCTTTCCAGTCTGTTTCAGTTTTGCTTCCTTGGTTATAACTGAACTGTGAAGACGGTTTCAAATCCCTGATTAAAAGTGTTATTTTTAAAATTTTTATTATTTTTAAAGTGTTATCTTAAAAAGTGTAATTAATAATCACCGTTTTCATTTTATGATACATATATATTTGTAAACAGGAAGGACTTTTCCAGTCAGTCAGCAACTTTCTCTCTGTCACCACTGTTAGGTTAATTGATCCATTTTTATAGATAAGAGTTAAGTAATAAATTAGGCATTTGATGTTAGTGTACCTTTGTTTGGAAGTATGATCAGCTTTCTCTTTGTTTTGGCCCGACTTTAAAAATAGAACGACTGTTTTAATGAATTTGTATATATATGTAATTAAGGAAAATGATTAATGTATGACATGATGTAGTTACATCTTGTAAGTTGTGTTGCTCATATGTATAGAATTTTCAAATAAAAACGGTCTAACCCAGTGGTTCTCAACCTGTGAGTCACCACCCCTTTCAGTGTTGAACAACACTTTGACAGGGGTTGTCTAAGACCATGGGAAAATACATGCTTCTGATCTGGTGAGAAAAAAGCTATCGCAAGCATCACATTGATGTTGGCCTTTTGTGCATACTTTTGCAAAATGTAGCATTTTATTTTACTTTTGGCACCCATGATATACCATACTTCAAGACAAAAATTCATTTATTTGTCATTAGAAAAAATATTTAGCAATATACAATTACATATTTTTGTGATTAATCACTGCTTTAATTATGTTTAATTTGTCACAATGAAAATATATCCTGAATATCAGATATATACATTATGATTCATCAAAGTATCAAAATTACAATTATGAAGTAGCTACGACAATAATTTTGTGTTTGGGGGGGTCACCACAACACGAGGAACTGTATTAAAGGGTCGCGCATTAGGAAGGTTGAGAACCACTGGTGTAACCAAAGAAGCCAATTCCACCACCACTGAGTCAATTCTGACCCATAGTCATCAAACTGTCAATCTTTGCTGGAGCAGAAAGCCTCATCTTTTTTCTGTGGAGTGGCTGGAGGGTTTGAATTGCTGACCTTGTGCTTTCACCAGCCCAATATTTAACCAGTGTCATGTGGAATCCTTAAGAAAATTCTCAAAGTCCTTACACCCACTCAACACATGTGATTTGTTTGGATGGTGTATTGACAGGCTACTAAACTTGATCTTTAAATTCAGTTGACTATTTGTATCTCAGGGTTTTGCATCATTGTTACATCCAACTCCTGATGGGAAATATTTGGTGGGGGAGAGCAACTGAGTGATGAGTGCTCAAGCAATCCTTCAGAGACTGAGGGAGCATAAAGTATTCCTTATATAGCATGTGTAGTGGTTTAGGTGTTACCATTACTCTAGAGGTGATTTAAAGTACACAGGAGATGTGCATGGGTCGCATGCAAACAATATATCATTTTATGTAAGAGACTTATACCTTCAGATTTTGGTACCTGCTGGGAGTCCTGGTCCCCCTCTCCGTGTATACGGAGGGAAGACTATATTAGGAGTAGAAGAATTTAAACATAAATTTACTTTTGAGTAAATGAGCCAATAGATAGACTATAGATAACACCCCTCTCACTTGAAAAAGGAGATTAAAAAACCTGAGTAGAGCAAGTATTTATATTATTTAGCTTTGTTTTCCATCTTCCCGTGTGAGAAAGAAATGTGATTATTAATACTACATCTTTTATTAAGTTGTACTGAAACTTGTGCCAAGTATGCTCAGAATTCCATGATTTTATGGTCAATAGTTTCATATATCTGAAGGTTGTATTCAGTAGTAAACATAGTACGCACACACACATGCACACGGCTTTTTACCCGTTTGGAAACCTGGGTAGGTATGTAACTTGTTTCAGGAAAGTTTCTGGTGTGTTGATATTAAAGTCACTATGACAGGCTATCCAATCCCACAAATAGGGGATTTGTGATTAATTGCTTCACTGCCAAAGAGTTAAGCGACTCTAGCTGTATAATTATAAATATTATTCTATCATTACTAAACATGGAGATTTAGAACTTCTGAAGTATTCTCCATTTTAAAAGTGAGCTATATATAATGAATTGAAATGAATGAATTGCCTTTGACTACATTCTATTTTGTACTATGGGTGAGATCTGATTTCAGTAAAGGAAAAGGAAAATATTTTCAAAGATCCCAATCTTTATATCATGGGACAATGTCAGTAATACTTAAAAAAAAGTAGCATTTTTTTCCCTGTGTACTTTGTAACATCATGTATGAGGATACGTAGAAAGTGTTGCCTTTAGATCATACACAAAAACATAAAAATGCCTCTGCAACTAGTGGATGATTGCAGACAAGTTCTCTTGGAAATTCACTTGTAAAATAAAACAGAACGAAACAAAACAAAACACAGTTATTCAAAACAGTGGCCTCTGATGGGACCTGCTCAGCCAGTTCAAGGCAGGGGAACTCACAGGGGTCATCTTACTAGACTTTTTTGAAGACACAATGCAGTCACAAAGCTTATTAGGAAGAAGTTTAAGAAAATTTAAAAACTTCATTGATGAGAAAAAGGTCAGAAAAATTTTGCTGTAGAATTGTTTTCCATTCTGACAATGCACCTGCACATTCTTTGAGGGTAACCAATGGCTGTCCTTGGAGGATTTCACTGGGGAGCCTTACACCATCCCCTTCCAGTCTGATTTTTCTCCTTCAAACTTTATTCTAATTCACCAGACTCAAAGAATATTTAAAAGAATGTGGTGACGGTGTGAACCTGTTTCTTGTAATTTATGTGAACATAATTGAGTGATCTAGACCAAGTGAGCTGACTGGTCAAAAATCAGACCTGTGGATTGCCAAATTGGTTCTGCTGAGATCGGGGCTTTCCTGGATCCACAGGCTTCCTGAAAGTTGTGTCCGAGAACCTTTTCATTTTAGAGCTACATTTTATAGTTGAAAGAGAGGCCTAAGGAGGGAGGGAGTCCTTCAGCTCTAAGACCTTAATGCTGTCGTTGCTGTGCTCTTTTAGTGTACCTGCAGTTTCCACACTGCAGTGGGAACCATTGAAACAGCTGTTTTCATTCTCTGAGATGGTGTGCCACCCCACTCCACACCACCACCACCACCACCACCACCTCAACCCTTTCTCTTATTGTAGAGATAATCCCCCTTCCATATGTATTTCAGATATCCAATTAGTGAAGAAGTCTGGATGAGGGTCTTCAAAAATTTATGAATAATATTTCATTGTCTTTCTATTTCATTTACCACGAACTTTTTGAAGCCATTTTGTTTACTGGTTAAGCATTACTAGATATACATGAGAGAAACAAAATTGTGTCTAATCTTTGGTAAACTCTGCACAGGATCTCTTAAAGGTTTTGAAGAACAAGGATGCTACTTTGAGAATTAAGGTGTATCTGACCTAAGCCATGGCATTTTCAGTCATATCGTATACATGTGAAAGCTGGAAAATGAATAAAGGTGACCCTGGAAGAACTAATTATTCTGCTGGCAAAGAATATTGAAAGTATCTTAGGTTGCCAAGGGAACACACAAATCTATCTTGGAGGAAGCACAGCCAGAATACTCCTTCGAGGCAGCAGGGGTAGACGTCTCAGGTACTTTTTAACTCATGGCAAATTATCAGGGGATCTCCCCCACCTTCCCCTCCTGGCATCTCTACTCATTATTGGTCCTGAGGGGTTTATCAGGGTTATTCCCTGTGTTTCCAGCTCTGAGCTGTACCTGTGTACATCCTCTGGTCTTTCCGGATTTGTAAGGTAGAATTGGGATCATGATAGTGCTAGGGAGGAAGCATTAAAAAACTAGGAGAAAGTTATGTTTCATGATGCTATGCTGCACCTTGACTGGCCTCGTCTTTTCCCTGTGACCTTCCAGAAGGGGATGTTCAGTTGCCTACAGACGGATTTTGGGTCCCCAGTCTGCACTCCCCCTCATTCACAGTGATATGGTTCTTTGATGCATGATACTTGATCCTATGGACCCCTTGTGATCACACAGACTGGTGTGCTTCTTCCATGTGGGCTTTGTTGCTTCTCAGTTAGATGGCTGCTTGTTTATATTTCAAGTCTTTAAGACCTCAGATGTTATATCTTTTGAGAGCTGGACACCATTAGCTTTCTTCACATTTACTTACGCACCTGCTTTGTGTTCATTGAACATGTCAGGAAGGTGAGCATCATGGAATGCCAGTTTAGTAGAACAAGGTGTTCTTGCATTGCTGGAGTTCTTGAGTTAGAGACCCAATAATGTCCATCTACGTTCACACTAAACCTATAAATATATGCACATAGATCTATTTCCCCATCATCATATATAATTATATCTACATATGTATATGCCTGTATTTAGACCTCTATTTCCTTTTACCTTCCTCTTGTGCTACTTTCATGTTCTGCATTAATTTGGATTTCAGTAATTACTCTTGGTTATATTGCCCTTGATCAAGCCGTACCAGGCCTCCTATACCACACCTTCCTCTCTATTGATTTTTGGATCACTTGTTCCCTAATCCCTGGGGTTGTTGACACGGACTTCCTTTCCCCTGCCTCCCTTTGCCAGCCCCCCTTCTTCCAACTTAGATCCCATTGTTTTCTTCCCCAGATGGTTTATCCCACCTATCTTATCTAGATAGACCTGGAGAGATAATAATATGCATAAAAAAACCAAGACAGCAAAGCAACAAAACAACAAAAATCAAGCACAAAAAAAGAAAAAAACCTGTAAATAGTTCAGGGTCTGTTTTTTTGACCTTTAGGAGTGTTTTCCAGTCACGTCTGATGGGGTGTCACGCCCTGGCCCCACATTTCTATTTTTGGTTTTCCTTAGGGACCTCGTTGCTCTATCCCCCTTGCTATTCTGTTCATGCCCTTAGTGTTTCGCCTCAGTGTGGTGGGGTCAGATTGGTCGCAATTCCCGCACTGTGTCTCCAGTGTTGTCCCCCATAGCACAATGGGTCAGTGAGGGACGTCATGTCTCCTAGTGGGGCAGGCCCTATGGTCGGTCCTCTCTGTGCTTTGGCTGCTCTGAGCCAGAATATCGTCCTCAGGCCTTGGTGGACCAGGATGTGTTCCACTCTCTCCTCCTCTTCCTTCATTTGCTCCTGTGTGCTCTGATCAGACATGACCCTCTCCTAGAGCTGTATAGCTTCAGTACTGTCCTCTGAAATGAAATCTTCTGCAGAGAGGGGAGGCTGGCCCCTCAGGCCTCTCTATGATTTTAAGGAGATAAGTGTAGGGATAATGGGAAGTGACTGGGAAAATTTATGCTGTTTTATTTTTAGGGTAATGAAATATGTGAAAGTTTGTAGCGATGGTTATACAACTACAAGTCTTCCTATGCTAAAACCCACCACACATTTAAAACGATGATATAATTTCTTCTTTTTTGTGTGCTAGTCCTTTTATGCCCGGTGATATAATTTCGTAAGATAAAATTCACATACCCAAAAAGCCACCCATTCTTTTTTCCACAAGTCACCCATACTTTATGTACTCTGTACTTTTGTCAGATAATAGAATTTGCATACATACTTTCCTACTTTGAGTTTTTTTATTTTCAAAAGAAAATTTCAAAATTGACGTAGTCCTATTTATCTTTCCATTTGCCACTTAAGCTTTTGGTGTCAGGTTTAAAAACAAAGTTCCCTGATTCAAGATTTACTTCTATATTTGTTCCCTTGAGTTATGCTTTTAGCTTTTACATTAAGGATTATGGTCCATATTGAGTTAATTTTTCCATGTGGTACAAGAAAAGGGTCACCTCTTATTCTTTTGTGGGTATCAGTTTTCCAACATTATTTGCCTCATCAGTAAATTGACCTGGCAACCTTGTTGTAAATCAGTTGATCATAAATATGTTTTAGTTCGTTGATATTTGTGCATGTTCTATTTTTCAGTTTTACCTTAAGCTACAGTAAATAAACCTATGGTTCAGATGGACTCACTTCAAGCACATTGTCAGTTACTTAAAAAAATTCTGGCCTTTGGAAGGAGAAAGATTTAAAGAGAAAGCTCACAAGGGCAACACAATGGTGCTTTCTAATCGAAACCCAAATGGAGCCCTGGTGGTGCAGTAGTTACTTGTAGGGCTGTGACTCCACAAGGTCTGAAGTTGGAAAGCTGACTCTCTACTCCTGTAAACAGTTAGTCTCAGAAAGGAACAGGGGCAGTTCAACCCAGTCCTATAATGTCATTATGAGTCAGCATTGAATCGATGGTAGTGAGTTGTTGAAGTGAAACCAGAAAACTTAACGGTTGACCACCTAGGCATTAGGGTCAGTCTTCAGACCAAGACATTGCCATTTTCATTACTTAGCAGCAACTTGGTAATTTTACCCATCCGTTTCAATGATGATTGAGGAAGACAGAATGATCATAAAATGGAACGCTGTGAACTGGAAGCCATCGAGCCAGATGAGCCGGCTTCCACAATCTAGTGACCAGCTGTCTCTCATATTTAGCATGTCTTAAATATATTTAAAACAGGCACTGATTCCAACTAATGTCATGGAAAAAATACTTGACTGTTAATTAAAAGGTTGGAGGTTTGAATCCACCCATTGATAACCTTGGAAGAAAGACTTGTTTTCAATCTGATTATGAAAAACTAGATGTAGAAAACCCTGGGTTAAGGGGAACCAAGACATCCCGATCTGATCCCTTTAATTCAAGTGTGGGCTGACATTGCCACTAAGAAGCCTGCAAATATAAGACTTACTCCCTCCCTCAAAGAAAGGGTCCTTGTTTCCAAGGTTTCAGGAAACATGGCAGGACCGGAAAAACAAACTGTCCAAGTTCCCAAAACCACATAGGTGGAGGCCATCCCTCCCCCACACCCTCCGACACCACCTCCCTCTCCCCCACCTTGCCCTCCCCTCCCCTCCCGATCTCTCTCCCCTAATCGGCTTTATCCCATTTTGCAGGAAAACTCTGGTAGTGGGAGAGCTGGCTTCAGACCCTTTGGTTCCAACCCCGCCCTATAAGTTTTCTAGGGTCCAGAAATAGAAAACTTCTAACAGGCCCTTATTGAGTCACTCCCTCCCCCACCGCCCCCCCCCCCCCAACCTCACCCCCACCCCCAACCAGCAGCCCCCCACACACACTAGTACTGGTATGTCTTCCATACTCATCAGCCCACCTGTTATGATTGCCAGCAACTTCTCCAGGTGCTGTTCACCACGGAGGAAGGGTAGCCCTTCCACACAGAGGCCCAGTAAGCAGTCAGTGAACCTGATGGTCAGCGAGCGGGCACTCCCCACTTGAGAGAAACTCTTTTGGCCACTACACGATCAATGTGGGATCTCAATTCCTAGCAAGGCCCAGAGGGCTTTACCAGGTATCACCCGTTGCTCTTACACGACCCTCTGCGGAAGAACTAGGAAACCTATGACTGTATCTAAGGTCAGTGAGAATTTTCAGGTTCCTATAAGAGAATGTCCGCCTGCCTTTCTAGAGTAGCTGATGTAAGCCTACGGGCTTTATACCCCTAATGGCCCCGAGGCCCCGAGAAACGGAGGGCAATAAGTATTGCCTTTATTACTCAGTCAGTCTGCCTCAGACATGAAAAAAAAAAGTTGGAAGGGTTTGAAGGGAAAATCTTAGCGATTTGGTACAAGTGGCTCATTGAGTGTATAACAACAGAGATGACCCTAGCACGACAGAGACAAAGAAACTAGCTAAAATACTAGTAATTGCCATGAGAGACCCCAGAGACTCAGGAAAAGGAGAGCATGGCCCACTCACGGAGAGACTAACCTGTGGGCACCGCCCATCTGTTCTTCTACAGCCTTCCTTATTCAGTGTCTAACTTTCACATGCATATGATGCAATGGAAAATAGCATGGCTTAGGTCATGTGCACCTTAGTCCTCAGAGTAACATCATTGTTCTTCAACACTATAAAGAGGTTTTCTGCAGCAGATTTACCCATTACAATACATCTTTTGATCTCCTGACTGCTGTTTCTATGAACATTGATAGTGGATCTAAGCAAGACAAAATCCTTGACAACTGAAGCCCTTTTCTCTGTTTATCACCTATTGGTCCAGTTTTGGGGATTTTGGTCTTCCTTATATTGAATTGTAACCCATATTGAAGGCTGCAATCCTTGATCTTCAGCAAGTGGTTCAATTCCTCCTCACTTTCAGCAAACAAATGGTGTCATATATGCACACAAGCAGGCTCCCAAAAGTTAGTGGAACAAGGAATCAAAAGAGAATGGAATTTTTCAGGGACTTTTTGAAATACCAGTGTGTGTGTGTGTGTGTGTGTGTGTGTGTGTGAGAGAGAGAGAGAGAGAGAGAGAGAGAGAGGAGATGTGGGCATAAAACAAACATCAAGCAACATAAGGGAGAATGCTGTTGGCTGCTGTTGAACTGATTCCGGTGCGCATGCACAGTGACCTGCTGTGTGCACCATAGTGACCCCTCAGAAGCAGATCATCAAGCCTACCTTTCAACTGAAATTCTGAGAATTCACAATTTTTAGAAGTATGTGGATAACAGTGAAAGCCAAAATTCTATTTGCACAGTCCCCACGTGGATTAAGCTTCCAGTGAATTCCTTCAGACCATTGACCAGGGATGTGAACACTCTTGCCACCAGGCAGAGGGCATTGGAAAGTGGATTACCCCTTAGGCAGCCCATGGTGGGGCTTAGAGACTTGCCTAAGTGTATCCTTGAATCGAGGCTGCCATTCTGGGCTGCACGGTCATGAGTCATGCCCCCAAAGCCTTGGTTGTTTGGCCCTGGACCACTCTTGTAAACTGTCCTGTTTAACACAGGTCCCAATCCTTGTCCTATTCTTGCTTCTGTAGTCCCACCTGGAACTGTGATGTTGGGATCTGCCGCCATGTCCTTTCAAGTCTGTGAATCTCAGATAACCCTTACATATCAATAAGACCTCTTGCTAATAGTTTCCCTCCCCTCATCTCGATGGCATGTGTTTGTCCTGTTTAAGATTTAATAAATTATCTTTGAGATTTGGGATATCCTCTTACCCTAAAACACAAGGCATCTCTGGGTGTATTCCAGCTGCCAACTTTTTAGGTAGTAGTCAAGAAGTTCGCTGTTATGTCACCCAGGAAGCTGGGGAAAGGATGATCACCAGAACAAATCCATTATTCCCTCCACTCGCTTCCTAGCCTTTGAATCTCCACCTTGGAGGCAACTATGGCCTTTCTGTTTCTTTTTGATGATCATGTACGCATGTCCAAGTAAAGCTTACTTTTTACTCTTTTGTATCGCCTATTTCATTAAATATTATATTTTGGAGATTCTTCCAAATGGATTCATACAGAATGACCTCATTCATTTAAGAGTGCATGCTGTTACACAATACAGCTATGATAAAATGCATCTAACCAACCTTTCTTTTTTCTCTGTGTATTTTACCAATTTTCCTGTCAAAATTGACCATATCTGAGTTTGCTTTCAGGGACACCTTAAGTCTAGTACCCCTTGAATCCTAGGGCCTGGAGTCCTCCTCCTCTTCAGAACCAATCTCTGTGCAGGTGTGCTGGTATGTGAACTGTGAACCCTCTCCCTAAAATCAAAAAATAAAACCCAAACTCACTGTCATCAAGTCACTGTTGACTTGCAGTGACCCTCTGAGTTTCTGAAACTCTCTGTCTATGGTAGTAGAAAAACCAGTCTTTCTCAGAGCTGCTGGTAGTTTTGAACTGCCAACCATGTGGATCACAGCATAACTGTTAGGTTTCTCGGGTGGGAAATACCTCAGTTCTTGGCATCACAGGAGAAAGAATTCATGTCGAAGACTGATTGTTGATCCAAATGGGTTTGTATTAAGGAGAGAAGGTGATAGAGGAGAAGAGAAGAGAAAGAGAGGAGAGAGGGGGAAGGGGGAAAGAAAGGATTGAGAGAGAGAGAGAGAGAGAGAGAGAGAGAGAGAGAGAGAGAGAGAGAGAGACCACAGAAAAACAGGGAGGTGGTCTCCAGGTTCGGCCTTTAGTGTCTTCGGCTGGGAGGCGTGGTTGACATTATTGGTTGACCCCATTGGCTGAATTAAGCCCACCTGGCCTGGTTTGCACCCACCTAAGTGCACTGCCTCCCTGCCTCATGTGCCTGAATTTGGAGCCTGCCCAGAAGACACCCTGGTCCCAGCTCTAGCTACCTAACATAAAACTACACCATAACACTACTCCCTCCTAAACAGCATAGCTAAAAATATGAGTTGAGCAGAGAAATTGGTTCTTAAAAGAATGCCTTCGCTTACAACCGATTGTCATTTTAAATTTCACTTGATGGTGTAGAGAGAACCAAGAGATCATTCCATCCCTCAGATTACTTGTAAACTACTGCAGAAACCTCAGGAAAGCCAGCAATTGCCTGCAAGACTGAGGTAAGAATCTCAAGGTTGACTCCCAAAACCATACGCATTGCTATAGAGTTGATTCTGACCCATAGCAACCTTACACAGGACAGGGTAGAACTACCTCTGAGTTTCCAAGTCTGAAACTCTCTATTTTTGTAAATCATTTTATTTGGGGGCTCTTACAGGTCTTATAACAATCCATACATCAATTTTGTCAAGCACATTTGTACATATGTTGCAATCATCATTTTCTTTGTATGTGAGCCCTTGGTATCAACTCCTTTTATTTCCCTCCCTCCCAACCCTCCCTACCTCATGAACACTTGATAAATTATTAATTATTATTTTTCATATTGTACAGAATCCGCTGTCTCCATTCACCCAAGTTCTTGTTGTTCATGCCCCCCAGTCACCCCCTGGGGAGCGGCGTGGTTATACAGTGATCATTGCAGTCAGTTCCCCCTTTCACACCCCACCTCTCCCCCACCCTCATGGTATCACTACTCCCATTACTGTTCCTAGGGGGTTTATCTGTCCTGAATTCTGTGTGTCCAGAGCTCTTATCTACACCAGTGTACATGCTTTGGTCTAGCCGGATTTGTAAGGTAGAACTGGAGTCATGATAGTGGGGTGAGGGCTGGGAGAGTCTGTAACTCTTTATAGGAGTAGAAAGCTTCACAGGAAAGTGAATTTGAGGCTGAGACCTTGGGAAAAGTTTGGTCAAGATAAACAGATGTGGAGTGGTGTAGGGAAGGAAAGATTAAAAATAACCTGGTCCAGGATCCTCACAAATTTTAAGTTCATTTGACGCTCCCTAGGGAGGAAGGAGGAAGAGCTATCAGCAGGCAGGCTGTGTCATGCCTACAGCCTCTACAAAAATGCTTCCTGACTCTTCTCAGAAATTCTGCCAGGTGCTACCAGCCTCCTGAGTCTGAGAATGGTTCCTCTATGTTCTTATTAAGCTGAGGAAGGTTGGCACAAAAATATTTGGGAATCCAAGGAGCATGGTGAGGTCATTTCAGGGGGTCATGAGGAATGACTAGTAGGGATTTCAGCCAAATTAAAGGGCTTAGCAATTTGAATACCAGCTGACTCTGACCTTGATCAAGCCTCTTTACCTTTCTGGGTCAATTAAAAAAATTATTTTTTACCAGGTTTCTACTATATGTCAGATATGGGGAAGCAGTAGACAAACCAATAGAAGCTAGGAAATTTGATCCCACCTGTACAGATGTTGCTTCTAAAGACAGCATTCTTTATGTATGAGTTTGCCAGTAGTAATAATTGTCGTTAATCGTGCACTCTTGCCTGAAGAAAAATCCAAGAATCTGTGTCTTTGTACCTCCCTTTTGACACCCTCAAGGAGCCCAGTGGTGCTGTGAGGAAGGCATTGGCCTGCTAACCCAAATACTGGCAGTTCAAACCCACCTGATGCTCCAAAGAAGATGAGACTGTCTGTTCCCCTGAAGATATATCCTTTTGGAAACCCCACAGAGCAACTCTACTCTGTCCTATGAGAGTCAGAATAGACTAGTGAGGACAGTAGATGTGGTTTGGGTTTGGTTTCA
This sequence comes from Tenrec ecaudatus, assembly GCF_050624435.1. NCBI lineage: Eukaryota > Metazoa > Chordata > Mammalia > Afrosoricida > Tenrecidae > Tenrec > Tenrec ecaudatus. The sequence goes on from NW_027457985.1 coordinate 26,336, forward strand.
ACACCTCCTCCCTGATCTACCTCATTACATCACAGTGCCTTAATCAGCTCCCCAAGCTGGTTTGTTTTTATGGCAGATTTTCTTTCTCTCCCCAAGTGCCTGATTGTGGGAAACAGAGGGATTTCTCCCAAGCTGTCTACCCCAAATATATTCCAAACTCAGCTGCTTGCAAATGACTATGCACTTGGAGGTCATCAGGAATAGATCAGGGGTCATTCTCCCTAAGAGTTATCAGCTATCTAGTGCAAGCAGACACCACTGCTTATCCCACAACAAGTAGGATTCACTCCCTTCTGATAAGGATAGTAGTTGTCTGTTTCCTTGTAGGAGACACCAGAGAGGTCAAACCCATCCAAAGATGACCAAGGTTAGGCTGCCATCCTAAAACTAGAATCAGCCCATCTTGTCACATGTATACCCCCCAATCTCTACTCTTGCTATTGCATTTCCATAGACCATCCCCTCTCATTACTGTATCACCTATAGCACATCCCCTTCCTGTGACATGGGTCCTCACCTGTCATTAGGGGGCTTGCATGCCCCCAGAGAATATAAAAACCTGGGTTAGCATCAAATATCTCTCTTTCCACGTAGACCACCAAGCGGGGCTGAGCTGAGTATGCTACTATGAATTGTGTCTGACTCCATTTATTTCAATATTTCTCTTATGCTCTGTAACTTTACTATAATATTTATTTATTATCGCTATACAATTGCGCCCACCGGACTCATAATGATGTGTTAGGGGCTGGCTTCCCCTGACACCTGATGCTTATTCTTCTTCTGTCACCTCTGCCCCCCCCACCCCCCACCTTTCTTCCCTTCCTTCTCTTCCCACTGTTGGCCACACCATTGCTGTGTGTGTTGCTCGACCTTTTTTGTGCAGGTCTCTGCAGGCAGTTGGGAGAAGAAGGGCAGTGAAAGGGACTGAACATGCCACTATCTGTGGGCAGGACAGGATGTCTGATGCTTTGCTGGCTCTTTGATATGTGAGACCAGCAGCCAAACCTACCCCTTTAAGAGCCTGGAGATGATGACTGAAGGCCTTATGCAAATATTTTTACCTTACTTTTATTGTTCTTTGTGTAAAGTGAGGGGCTGGGCAATATGTTTTTAAGACTCCAAGCTCGAACATTCCAAGAAAGTAAGCATTCAAATGTTAAATGCAGGAATTACAAATACTCCTTGACTGGGATGGGCGTGCTCTGCTCCCTGCTGCTGGAGACAATGGATTAATTCTCCCTCAAGCTTGCAACCAATAGCTTGGTTCCTGTAGGTGGAGTTCACACCCTACTGATATGGTTCATATGGAGATCCAGACCGGTCAAAGTTAAACTGCCATCCTAAATGTAGGATCCGCCCATCTTGTCACAAGTATACGCCCAATCCCTCCTCTTCCTATTGCTTGCATGGAAGGCGGGGGTCTGGGGGTCCCTGGGCCCTTCAGGGACCCGCCAGTCATACAGCTCGACGGGAGGCGCGGGCGCGCATGCTCCAACAGTCGGTGCGGCGGCGGGGACGAAGACGACGGCGGGGACGACGGCGGCGCGGCGGCGGCGGGCAGGCGGAGTGCCAAGCCCGGCGGGCGTGAGGTGACGAGCGGGGCGGGCAGCGGCTGGGGCTACTGATGGCTCACCGGATCCGGAGCGCACTGCGCGGGGCGCCGGGCAGGTGAGAGCGGCGGCGCGGGACCCGGATGCGGCGCGGCTGAGGGCGGCCAAGGGCGGTGGTCGCGGCGGCGCCTGGGCCCCGCGCTGGCCGGCGGCGAGTTCCCGGAGGTCCGGGCCGGCGGCTCCGGCGCCCGTGCCGAGCTTCCTGCCGGCTCCGAAGACGCGCGCCGAGCGGCCCACAGGACGCCTTGCTGAGGCGCGGCCGGATGTCCCTGGCGGGCGGGTGGCGCGTTCGGGCGCCTCCTGAGGGCGCCTGAGCGGAGAGCGGCGTTCGCGCCATCGCGTCTACGCGGGCGCCCCGGACCCGCCTGCCACTCAGGTGTCTCTTCACGCAGAAGTGTGTTTTAGGAGCGGGAAACCTGTGGTGGGCTTCACGGACGTGTTTTTAAATCCCAGCGCCGCCGAGGAGCCCTGGGGCCTCGCCCCTAACGCCCTACTTTGCCCAAGGGGGTAAGAATGCGTGTCCAAAAGGTTGCCTGGCCAGAGCGCAAGTGCTTGTGAATGGTAGCGACTGGGAAGGCTGCACCTCGCTCCGCTGGCCGAAGCCTGGCTGCTGGGCGGGTCACGTTTATTTCCGAGCTGCTGTGGTGTGGCTGCAAGCTCCGCTGGAGTAGCTCCTAATGTTGGAGCCTGTCGTCGGCGGGTAAAATAGCATCCCGGGGCCCCTTCCTAGAGTGCTTCCTAGCACAAGCACATGGCGACTCGGAATACCTGTCCCAGGTACCTGGGGGCTGAGGCAACCCAGTGAACGTAGGATAATTTACGGGAGGTCCCAAACTTGAAGTGCTTTGCTCTTTAAATAATCTCAAGTGTCACTTTATCACTGGTTGCAGACTATAAACACACCGAAAGTATGAAACACCCACTCCCCGCACCCCCCCCCCCCCACCAACTACATTGGTACTTCTAAAGGGAGTGACAAGTGCCTTTGTAAACATCATCTTGGGCTGTTACTGTCTGGTGAAGTCGTCATAATTAAATTAGATGAGTACTTATTTTGAAGCACTGAATGGCTGTTTGGAAGTAGTATTCCTAAAAAAATCATCTCCAGAGAGTCAGAATCGGGGTTTTTTTTTCTTCCAAAAGCTGCATTGTAAGGTTTCAGTGGAAAAGCAGAAGTGTTTGAGTGTAATGTAGCTAGCATAGGAGAATAGAATCTTAACCGAGTTTCCCAAGGCAGGTGTGAGCAAATCTAAACCTGAACCGAATTTACTTCTCTAAAGCACAAGTGATACACAAAATCAACAACTCTGCCTTACATCCCTGTTCATGGGGATGTTCTACTGGCAGGGGTGTTATTTAGAAGTGGGGAAAATGGGAGTTTTCATTTATTGTTGCTTTACACCGCTGACCTGTGTTTCTTGGAGACTTATCCATAAAGATTTTAGATCCATCTTGCTATGAATATCAACCAAACCGATTGGGAGTGGGGTGGTGGGCATATGAACCTTGTAGTCTATCCTGTGTTCCTCTTTGTGTTATTCAGACTGTCCTGTAAAAGGTGAAACGCCACAGCGGAAGCATTAATAGGCATTATAAAAGACACTGGTGTCTGAAGTCTGATCTTGGCTCAAGCTCTGGACTGGAGTTTAAACAATGTCACTCCATCTCTCTGTCTTTCTGGATATCTTTTTTTAACATTAATTAATTCAAACTGAAAAGGATACTTAATTAGCTTCCTTTCCTCGGGTCTTGCTCTCTTGGAGTTATTTAAGATTGCTTTCTTTTTTCTTGTTTAATCATTTTATTAGGGGCTCTTACCGCTCTTATCACAATTTCTGATTTCTTTCTTCCACTTTCATATAAGGTATATGAATATAGCGACTTTGTTTGCCTTCTAGAGTATCCCCAGCATCCAGAGTAGTGCCTGAATCATTTAACTAATGTTGAATATGAAATGAATGCCATGTGTAATAACATCTTCTGGTTCCACATATAGCATGTATTGAAAGGTCTCAGATTTGTACAACTGAGGAAATAACCAGGAGACCTAGAGTTAACCTCTTAGGTGTTCTTACTCAGTCTTCATTAACAGCTGCCACTTTTGTCTTCATAAAAGTACTCTATCCATGAAGAAGATAAGCATTTAGACGCTGTCCTTGATTACAAAAGCAAATGTGAATTTCTCAGTCATGCTCATGTATACTAGATTATTAGCATTTTGGCAGCCAAGGGACCAAACAAGCTTTATCAGTTTTGATTTTTTTGGGCATCAAATTTTGGTCTTGACAGTCGATTGGTTCTAGAGTGTGGTAATTTGATCAACATCACAATCCTATAGGAAACTTCAGATTTTTGCAGGGGGTAGATTTAGTTCACTTTCATTGTTTCTCTTTTCCATCTAAAAATTACCCACTGTGTGTGTATGTGTGTAACTGTGCTTGTGCACCTATGTATCCTTGGACCCACAGCCATTAAGGTGGCTCTGGTTCATAGCGACCCGATATACGAAGTGCTTCTTTGAGAGCTCTGTTTGGTTATAGTAGAGGCCTTGTGCAGCACAAACATGTACCCACTTAGCTACTACTAACTAGGCTAAGAATGGAAAGATTGGTGGATCAAACCAGTGGGAAGTGACTTGCAGGAAAAGGCCTGGCAGTGTACTTAAAGAGAATACAGTGATTGAGAATCATATGGAGCAAAGTTAGGAAGCTCACTGTGAATCAGAATCGACTTGTGGCGGTGTGACCCACAGGGGCAGTTCTACCCTGCCCAGTAGGGTCATTGTGAGCGGTAGCACTGAATTTGGTTTGTTTTTGATTCAGAGGAAGATTTAAAGAGGCTATCTACTTCCCTTTACAGTTACAATCTCAGAAACTCACAGGGGCAGGAGTTCTGCCTGTACAGGGTCCAAGTGAGTCAGCATGGACTCAATGGCTGTAAGTTTATATTAATTTAAATCAGGATTTTGATCCGATTCAATCATGTCTGAAGAAGCAAAATAAAAGAGACTCCACATTTTAAAATTTGGATGAAGTCGAAAGAAAACCGGAATGGGAAATCTTGTAGATTTTATCCCTGGATTATAGGATTTGGCAGAGGGTTAGGGAGTCCTTTTAGGAACCTAATTTAGGAGATTGGATGGGTGGTTAATACACATTCAAAATGGTGCAGCTGCCATCTTTGAGCATGGCAGTGCTGTTTCTGATTGCAGGCTAAGAGATGTGGTGGCTAGGCGTTGATTGGGCTGCCCTTGTTTTCTAAGAGGCAGATTAACTTTCCAAAAGAGCATAGACAGTAATTCTTTCCAGTCTGTTTCAGTTTTGCTTCCTTGGTTATAACTGAACTGTGAAGACGGTTTCAAATCCCTGATTAAAAGTGTTATTTTTAAAATTTTTATTATTTTTAAAGTGTTATCTTAAAAAGTGTAATTAATAATCACCGTTTTCATTTTATGATACATATATATTTGTAAACAGGAAGGACTTTTCCAGTCAGTCAGCAACTTTCTCTCTGTCACCACTGTTAGGTTAATTGATCCATTTTTATAGATAAGAGTTAAGTAATAAATTAGGCATTTGATGTTAGTGTACCTTTGTTTGGAAGTATGATCAGCTTTCTCTTTGTTTTGGCCCGACTTTAAAAATAGAACGACTGTTTTAATGAATTTGTATATATATGTAATTAAGGAAAATGATTAATGTATGACATGATGTAGTTACATCTTGTAAGTTGTGTTGCTCATATGTATAGAATTTTCAAATAAAAACGGTCTAACCCAGTGGTTCTCAACCTGTGAGTCACCACCCCTTTCAGTGTTGAACAACACTTTGACAGGGGTTGTCTAAGACCATGGGAAAATACATGCTTCTGATCTGGTGAGAAAAAAGCTATCGCAAGCATCACATTGATGTTGGCCTTTTGTGCATACTTTTGCAAAATGTAGCATTTTATTTTACTTTTGGCACCCATGATATACCATACTTCAAGACAAAAATTCATTTATTTGTCATTAGAAAAAATATTTAGCAATATACAATTACATATTTTTGTGATTAATCACTGCTTTAATTATGTTTAATTTGTCACAATGAAAATATATCCTGAATATCAGATATATACATTATGATTCATCAAAGTATCAAAATTACAATTATGAAGTAGCTACGACAATAATTTTGTGTTTGGGGGGGTCACCACAACACGAGGAACTGTATTAAAGGGTCGCGCATTAGGAAGGTTGAGAACCACTGGTGTAACCAAAGAAGCCAATTCCACCACCACTGAGTCAATTCTGACCCATAGTCATCAAACTGTCAATCTTTGCTGGAGCAGAAAGCCTCATCTTTTTTCTGTGGAGTGGCTGGAGGGTTTGAATTGCTGACCTTGTGCTTTCACCAGCCCAATATTTAACCAGTGTCATGTGGAATCCTTAAGAAAATTCTCAAAGTCCTTACACCCACTCAACACATGTGATTTGTTTGGATGGTGTATTGACAGGCTACTAAACTTGATCTTTAAATTCAGTTGACTATTTGTATCTCAGGGTTTTGCATCATTGTTACATCCAACTCCTGATGGGAAATATTTGGTGGGGGAGAGCAACTGAGTGATGAGTGCTCAAGCAATCCTTCAGAGACTGAGGGAGCATAAAGTATTCCTTATATAGCATGTGTAGTGGTTTAGGTGTTACCATTACTCTAGAGGTGATTTAAAGTACACAGGAGATGTGCATGGGTCGCATGCAAACAATATATCATTTTATGTAAGAGACTTATACCTTCAGATTTTGGTACCTGCTGGGAGTCCTGGTCCCCCTCTCCGTGTATACGGAGGGAAGACTATATTAGGAGTAGAAGAATTTAAACATAAATTTACTTTTGAGTAAATGAGCCAATAGATAGACTATAGATAACACCCCTCTCACTTGAAAAAGGAGATTAAAAAACCTGAGTAGAGCAAGTATTTATATTATTTAGCTTTGTTTTCCATCTTCCCGTGTGAGAAAGAAATGTGATTATTAATACTACATCTTTTATTAAGTTGTACTGAAACTTGTGCCAAGTATGCTCAGAATTCCATGATTTTATGGTCAATAGTTTCATATATCTGAAGGTTGTATTCAGTAGTAAACATAGTACGCACACACACATGCACACGGCTTTTTACCCGTTTGGAAACCTGGGTAGGTATGTAACTTGTTTCAGGAAAGTTTCTGGTGTGTTGATATTAAAGTCACTATGACAGGCTATCCAATCCCACAAATAGGGGATTTGTGATTAATTGCTTCACTGCCAAAGAGTTAAGCGACTCTAGCTGTATAATTATAAATATTATTCTATCATTACTAAACATGGAGATTTAGAACTTCTGAAGTATTCTCCATTTTAAAAGTGAGCTATATATAATGAATTGAAATGAATGAATTGCCTTTGACTACATTCTATTTTGTACTATGGGTGAGATCTGATTTCAGTAAAGGAAAAGGAAAATATTTTCAAAGATCCCAATCTTTATATCATGGGACAATGTCAGTAATACTTAAAAAAAAGTAGCATTTTTTTCCCTGTGTACTTTGTAACATCATGTATGAGGATACGTAGAAAGTGTTGCCTTTAGATCATACACAAAAACATAAAAATGCCTCTGCAACTAGTGGATGATTGCAGACAAGTTCTCTTGGAAATTCACTTGTAAAATAAAACAGAACGAAACAAAACAAAACACAGTTATTCAAAACAGTGGCCTCTGATGGGACCTGCTCAGCCAGTTCAAGGCAGGGGAACTCACAGGGGTCATCTTACTAGACTTTTTTGAAGACACAATGCAGTCACAAAGCTTATTAGGAAGAAGTTTAAGAAAATTTAAAAACTTCATTGATGAGAAAAAGGTCAGAAAAATTTTGCTGTAGAATTGTTTTCCATTCTGACAATGCACCTGCACATTCTTTGAGGGTAACCAATGGCTGTCCTTGGAGGATTTCACTGGGGAGCCTTACACCATCCCCTTCCAGTCTGATTTTTCTCCTTCAAACTTTATTCTAATTCACCAGACTCAAAGAATATTTAAAAGAATGTGGTGACGGTGTGAACCTGTTTCTTGTAATTTATGTGAACATAATTGAGTGATCTAGACCAAGTGAGCTGACTGGTCAAAAATCAGACCTGTGGATTGCCAAATTGGTTCTGCTGAGATCGGGGCTTTCCTGGATCCACAGGCTTCCTGAAAGTTGTGTCCGAGAACCTTTTCATTTTAGAGCTACATTTTATAGTTGAAAGAGAGGCCTAAGGAGGGAGGGAGTCCTTCAGCTCTAAGACCTTAATGCTGTCGTTGCTGTGCTCTTTTAGTGTACCTGCAGTTTCCACACTGCAGTGGGAACCATTGAAACAGCTGTTTTCATTCTCTGAGATGGTGTGCCACCCCACTCCACACCACCACCACCACCACCACCACCTCAACCCTTTCTCTTATTGTAGAGATAATCCCCCTTCCATATGTATTTCAGATATCCAATTAGTGAAGAAGTCTGGATGAGGGTCTTCAAAAATTTATGAATAATATTTCATTGTCTTTCTATTTCATTTACCACGAACTTTTTGAAGCCATTTTGTTTACTGGTTAAGCATTACTAGATATACATGAGAGAAACAAAATTGTGTCTAATCTTTGGTAAACTCTGCACAGGATCTCTTAAAGGTTTTGAAGAACAAGGATGCTACTTTGAGAATTAAGGTGTATCTGACCTAAGCCATGGCATTTTCAGTCATATCGTATACATGTGAAAGCTGGAAAATGAATAAAGGTGACCCTGGAAGAACTAATTATTCTGCTGGCAAAGAATATTGAAAGTATCTTAGGTTGCCAAGGGAACACACAAATCTATCTTGGAGGAAGCACAGCCAGAATACTCCTTCGAGGCAGCAGGGGTAGACGTCTCAGGTACTTTTTAACTCATGGCAAATTATCAGGGGATCTCCCCCACCTTCCCCTCCTGGCATCTCTACTCATTATTGGTCCTGAGGGGTTTATCAGGGTTATTCCCTGTGTTTCCAGCTCTGAGCTGTACCTGTGTACATCCTCTGGTCTTTCCGGATTTGTAAGGTAGAATTGGGATCATGATAGTGCTAGGGAGGAAGCATTAAAAAACTAGGAGAAAGTTATGTTTCATGATGCTATGCTGCACCTTGACTGGCCTCGTCTTTTCCCTGTGACCTTCCAGAAGGGGATGTTCAGTTGCCTACAGACGGATTTTGGGTCCCCAGTCTGCACTCCCCCTCATTCACAGTGATATGGTTCTTTGATGCATGATACTTGATCCTATGGACCCCTTGTGATCACACAGACTGGTGTGCTTCTTCCATGTGGGCTTTGTTGCTTCTCAGTTAGATGGCTGCTTGTTTATATTTCAAGTCTTTAAGACCTCAGATGTTATATCTTTTGAGAGCTGGACACCATTAGCTTTCTTCACATTTACTTACGCACCTGCTTTGTGTTCATTGAACATGTCAGGAAGGTGAGCATCATGGAATGCCAGTTTAGTAGAACAAGGTGTTCTTGCATTGCTGGAGTTCTTGAGTTAGAGACCCAATAATGTCCATCTACGTTCACACTAAACCTATAAATATATGCACATAGATCTATTTCCCCATCATCATATATAATTATATCTACATATGTATATGCCTGTATTTAGACCTCTATTTCCTTTTACCTTCCTCTTGTGCTACTTTCATGTTCTGCATTAATTTGGATTTCAGTAATTACTCTTGGTTATATTGCCCTTGATCAAGCCGTACCAGGCCTCCTATACCACACCTTCCTCTCTATTGATTTTTGGATCACTTGTTCCCTAATCCCTGGGGTTGTTGACACGGACTTCCTTTCCCCTGCCTCCCTTTGCCAGCCCCCCTTCTTCCAACTTAGATCCCATTGTTTTCTTCCCCAGATGGTTTATCCCACCTATCTTATCTAGATAGACCTGGAGAGATAATAATATGCATAAAAAAACCAAGACAGCAAAGCAACAAAACAACAAAAATCAAGCACAAAAAAAGAAAAAAACCTGTAAATAGTTCAGGGTCTGTTTTTTTGACCTTTAGGAGTGTTTTCCAGTCACGTCTGATGGGGTGTCACGCCCTGGCCCCACATTTCTATTTTTGGTTTTCCTTAGGGACCTCGTTGCTCTATCCCCCTTGCTATTCTGTTCATGCCCTTAGTGTTTCGCCTCAGTGTGGTGGGGTCAGATTGGTCGCAATTCCCGCACTGTGTCTCCAGTGTTGTCCCCCATAGCACAATGGGTCAGTGAGGGACGTCATGTCTCCTAGTGGGGCAGGCCCTATGGTCGGTCCTCTCTGTGCTTTGGCTGCTCTGAGCCAGAATATCGTCCTCAGGCCTTGGTGGACCAGGATGTGTTCCACTCTCTCCTCCTCTTCCTTCATTTGCTCCTGTGTGCTCTGATCAGACATGACCCTCTCCTAGAGCTGTATAGCTTCAGTACTGTCCTCTGAAATGAAATCTTCTGCAGAGAGGGGAGGCTGGCCCCTCAGGCCTCTCTATGATTTTAAGGAGATAAGTGTAGGGATAATGGGAAGTGACTGGGAAAATTTATGCTGTTTTATTTTTAGGGTAATGAAATATGTGAAAGTTTGTAGCGATGGTTATACAACTACAAGTCTTCCTATGCTAAAACCCACCACACATTTAAAACGATGATATAATTTCTTCTTTTTTGTGTGCTAGTCCTTTTATGCCCGGTGATATAATTTCGTAAGATAAAATTCACATACCCAAAAAGCCACCCATTCTTTTTTCCACAAGTCACCCATACTTTATGTACTCTGTACTTTTGTCAGATAATAGAATTTGCATACATACTTTCCTACTTTGAGTTTTTTTATTTTCAAAAGAAAATTTCAAAATTGACGTAGTCCTATTTATCTTTCCATTTGCCACTTAAGCTTTTGGTGTCAGGTTTAAAAACAAAGTTCCCTGATTCAAGATTTACTTCTATATTTGTTCCCTTGAGTTATGCTTTTAGCTTTTACATTAAGGATTATGGTCCATATTGAGTTAATTTTTCCATGTGGTACAAGAAAAGGGTCACCTCTTATTCTTTTGTGGGTATCAGTTTTCCAACATTATTTGCCTCATCAGTAAATTGACCTGGCAACCTTGTTGTAAATCAGTTGATCATAAATATGTTTTAGTTCGTTGATATTTGTGCATGTTCTATTTTTCAGTTTTACCTTAAGCTACAGTAAATAAACCTATGGTTCAGATGGACTCACTTCAAGCACATTGTCAGTTACTTAAAAAAATTCTGGCCTTTGGAAGGAGAAAGATTTAAAGAGAAAGCTCACAAGGGCAACACAATGGTGCTTTCTAATCGAAACCCAAATGGAGCCCTGGTGGTGCAGTAGTTACTTGTAGGGCTGTGACTCCACAAGGTCTGAAGTTGGAAAGCTGACTCTCTACTCCTGTAAACAGTTAGTCTCAGAAAGGAACAGGGGCAGTTCAACCCAGTCCTATAATGTCATTATGAGTCAGCATTGAATCGATGGTAGTGAGTTGTTGAAGTGAAACCAGAAAACTTAACGGTTGACCACCTAGGCATTAGGGTCAGTCTTCAGACCAAGACATTGCCATTTTCATTACTTAGCAGCAACTTGGTAATTTTACCCATCCGTTTCAATGATGATTGAGGAAGACAGAATGATCATAAAATGGAACGCTGTGAACTGGAAGCCATCGAGCCAGATGAGCCGGCTTCCACAATCTAGTGACCAGCTGTCTCTCATATTTAGCATGTCTTAAATATATTTAAAACAGGCACTGATTCCAACTAATGTCATGGAAAAAATACTTGACTGTTAATTAAAAGGTTGGAGGTTTGAATCCACCCATTGATAACCTTGGAAGAAAGACTTGTTTTCAATCTGATTATGAAAAACTAGATGTAGAAAACCCTGGGTTAAGGGGAACCAAGACATCCCGATCTGATCCCTTTAATTCAAGTGTGGGCTGACATTGCCACTAAGAAGCCTGCAAATATAAGACTTACTCCCTCCCTCAAAGAAAGGGTCCTTGTTTCCAAGGTTTCAGGAAACATGGCAGGACCGGAAAAACAAACTGTCCAAGTTCCCAAAACCACATAGGTGGAGGCCATCCCTCCCCCACACCCTCCGACACCACCTCCCTCTCCCCCACCTTGCCCTCCCCTCCCCTCCCGATCTCTCTCCCCTAATCGGCTTTATCCCATTTTGCAGGAAAACTCTGGTAGTGGGAGAGCTGGCTTCAGACCCTTTGGTTCCAACCCCGCCCTATAAGTTTTCTAGGGTCCAGAAATAGAAAACTTCTAACAGGCCCTTATTGAGTCACTCCCTCCCCCACCGCCCCCCCCCCCCAACCTCACCCCCACCCCCAACCAGCAGCCCCCCACACACACTAGTACTGGTATGTCTTCCATACTCATCAGCCCACCTGTTATGATTGCCAGCAACTTCTCCAGGTGCTGTTCACCACGGAGGAAGGGTAGCCCTTCCACACAGAGGCCCAGTAAGCAGTCAGTGAACCTGATGGTCAGCGAGCGGGCACTCCCCACTTGAGAGAAACTCTTTTGGCCACTACACGATCAATGTGGGATCTCAATTCCTAGCAAGGCCCAGAGGGCTTTACCAGGTATCACCCGTTGCTCTTACACGACCCTCTGCGGAAGAACTAGGAAACCTATGACTGTATCTAAGGTCAGTGAGAATTTTCAGGTTCCTATAAGAGAATGTCCGCCTGCCTTTCTAGAGTAGCTGATGTAAGCCTACGGGCTTTATACCCCTAATGGCCCCGAGGCCCCGAGAAACGGAGGGCAATAAGTATTGCCTTTATTACTCAGTCAGTCTGCCTCAGACATGAAAAAAAAAAGTTGGAAGGGTTTGAAGGGAAAATCTTAGCGATTTGGTACAAGTGGCTCATTGAGTGTATAACAACAGAGATGACCCTAGCACGACAGAGACAAAGAAACTAGCTAAAATACTAGTAATTGCCATGAGAGACCCCAGAGACTCAGGAAAAGGAGAGCATGGCCCACTCACGGAGAGACTAACCTGTGGGCACCGCCCATCTGTTCTTCTACAGCCTTCCTTATTCAGTGTCTAACTTTCACATGCATATGATGCAATGGAAAATAGCATGGCTTAGGTCATGTGCACCTTAGTCCTCAGAGTAACATCATTGTTCTTCAACACTATAAAGAGGTTTTCTGCAGCAGATTTACCCATTACAATACATCTTTTGATCTCCTGACTGCTGTTTCTATGAACATTGATAGTGGATCTAAGCAAGACAAAATCCTTGACAACTGAAGCCCTTTTCTCTGTTTATCACCTATTGGTCCAGTTTTGGGGATTTTGGTCTTCCTTATATTGAATTGTAACCCATATTGAAGGCTGCAATCCTTGATCTTCAGCAAGTGGTTCAATTCCTCCTCACTTTCAGCAAACAAATGGTGTCATATATGCACACAAGCAGGCTCCCAAAAGTTAGTGGAACAAGGAATCAAAAGAGAATGGAATTTTTCAGGGACTTTTTGAAATACCAGTGTGTGTGTGTGTGTGTGTGTGTGTGTGTGTGTGTGTGTGTGAGAGAGAGAGAGAGAGAGAGAGAGAGAGGAGATGTGGGCATAAAACAAACATCAAGCAACATAAGGGAGAATGCTGTTGGCTGCTGTTGAACTGATTCCGGTGCGCATGCACAGTGACCTGCTGTGTGCACCATAGTGACCCCTCAGAAGCAGATCATCAAGCCTACCTTTCAACTGAAATTCTGAGAATTCACAATTTTTAGAAGTATGTGGATAACAGTGAAAGCCAAAATTCTATTTGCACAGTCCCCACGTGGATTAAGCTTCCAGTGAATTCCTTCAGACCATTGACCAGGGATGTGAACACTCTTGCCACCAGGCAGAGGGCATTGGAAAGTGGATTACCCCTTAGGCAGCCCATGGTGGGGCTTAGAGACTTGCCTAAGTGTATCCTTGAATCGAGGCTGCCATTCTGGGCTGCACGGTCATGAGTCATGCCCCCAAAGCCTTGGTTGTTTGGCCCTGGACCACTCTTGTAAACTGTCCTGTTTAACACAGGTCCCAATCCTTGTCCTATTCTTGCTTCTGTAGTCCCACCTGGAACTGTGATGTTGGGATCTGCCGCCATGTCCTTTCAAGTCTGTGAATCTCAGATAACCCTTACATATCAATAAGACCTCTTGCTAATAGTTTCCCTCCCCTCATCTCGATGGCATGTGTTTGTCCTGTTTAAGATTTAATAAATTATCTTTGAGATTTGGGATATCCTCTTACCCTAAAACACAAGGCATCTCTGGGTGTATTCCAGCTGCCAACTTTTTAGGTAGTAGTCAAGAAGTTCGCTGTTATGTCACCCAGGAAGCTGGGGAAAGGATGATCACCAGAACAAATCCATTATTCCCTCCACTCGCTTCCTAGCCTTTGAATCTCCACCTTGGAGGCAACTATGGCCTTTCTGTTTCTTTTTGATGATCATGTACGCATGTCCAAGTAAAGCTTACTTTTTACTCTTTTGTATCGCCTATTTCATTAAATATTATATTTTGGAGATTCTTCCAAATGGATTCATACAGAATGACCTCATTCATTTAAGAGTGCATGCTGTTACACAATACAGCTATGATAAAATGCATCTAACCAACCTTTCTTTTTTCTCTGTGTATTTTACCAATTTTCCTGTCAAAATTGACCATATCTGAGTTTGCTTTCAGGGACACCTTAAGTCTAGTACCCCTTGAATCCTAGGGCCTGGAGTCCTCCTCCTCTTCAGAACCAATCTCTGTGCAGGTGTGCTGGTATGTGAACTGTGAACCCTCTCCCTAAAATCAAAAAATAAAACCCAAACTCACTGTCATCAAGTCACTGTTGACTTGCAGTGACCCTCTGAGTTTCTGAAACTCTGTCTATGGTAGTAGAAAAACCAGTCTTTCTCAGAGCTGCTGGTAGTTTTGAACTGCCAACCATGTGGATCACAGCATAACTGTTAGGTTTCTCGGGTGGGAAATACCTCAGTTCTTGGCATCACAGGAGAAAGAATTCATGTCGAAGACTGATTGTTGATCCAAATGGGTTTGTATTAAGGAGAGAAGGTGATAGAGGAGAAGAGAAGAGAAAGAGAGGAGAGAGGGGGAAGGGGGAAAGAAAGGATTGAGAGAGAGAGAGAGAGAGAGAGAGAGAGAGAGAGAGAGAGAGAGACCACAGAAAAACAGGGAGGTGGTCTCCAGGTTCGGCCTTTAGTGTCTTCGGCTGGGAGGCGTGGTTGACATTATTGGTTGACCCCATTGGCTGAATTAAGCCCACCTGGCCTGGTTTGCACCCACCTAAGTGCACTGCCTCCCTGCCTCATGTGCCTGAATTTGGAGCCTGCCCAGTAGACACCCTGGTCCCAGCTCTAGCTACCTAACATAAAACTACACCATAACACTACTCCCTCCTAAACAGCATAGCTAAAAATATGAGTTGAGCAGAGAAATTGGTTCTTAAAAGAATGCCTTCGCTTACAACCGATTGTCATTTTAAATTTCACTTGATGGTGTAGAGAGAACCAAGAGATCATTCCATCCCTCAGATTACTTGTAAACTACTGCAGAAACCTCAGGAAAGCCAGCAATTGCCTGCAAGACTGAGGTAAGAATCTCAAGGTTGACTCCCAAAACCATACGCATTGCTATAGAGTTGATTCTGACCCATAGCAACCTTACACAGGACAGGGTAGAACTACCTCTGAGTTTCCAAGTCTGAAACTCTCTATTTTTGTAAATCATTTTATTTGGGGGCTCTTACAGGTCTTATAACAATCCATACATCAATTTTGTCAAGCACATTTGTACATATGTTGCAATCATCATTTTCTTTGTATGTGAGCCCTTGGTATCAACTCCTTTTATTTCCCTCCCTCCCAACCCTCCCTACCTCATGAACACTTGATAAATTATTAATTATTATTTTTCATATTGTACAGAATCCGCTGTCTCCATTCACCCAAGTTCTTGTTGTTCATGCCCCCCAGTCACCCCCTGGGGAGCGGCGTGGTTATACAGTGATCATTGCAGTCAGTTCCCCCTTTCACACCCCACCTCTCCCCCACCCTCATGGTATCACTACTCCCATTACTGTTCCTAGGGGGTTTATCTGTCCTGAATTCTGTGTGTCCAGAGCTCTTATCTACACCAGTGTACATGCTTTGGTCTAGCCGGATTTGTAAGGTAGAACTGGAGTCATGATAGTGGGGTGAGGGCTGGGAGAGTCTGTAACTCTTTATAGGAGTAGAAAGCTTCACAGGAAAGTGAATTTGAGGCTGAGACCTTGGGAAAAGTTTGGTCAAGATAAACAGATGTGGAGTGGTGTAGGGAAGGAAAGATTAAAAATAACCTGGTCCAGGATCCTCACAAATTTTAAGTTCATTTGACGCTCCCTAGGGAGGAAGGAGGAAGAGCTATCAGCAGGCAGGCTGTGTCATGCCTACAGCCTCTACAAAAATGCTTCCTGACTCTTCTCAGAAATTCTGCCAGGTGCTACCAGCCTCCTGAGTCTGAGAATGGTTCCTCTATGTTCTTATTAAGCTGAGGAAGGTTGGCACAAAAATATTTGGGAATCCAAGGAGCATGGTGAGGTCATTTCAGGGGGTCATGAGGAATGACTAGTAGGGATTTCAGCCAAATTAAAGGGCTTAGCAATTTGAATACCAGCTGACTCTGACCTTGATCAAGCCTCTTTACCTTTCTGGGTCAATTAAAAAAATTATTTTTTACCAGGTTTCTACTATATGTCAGATATGGGGAAGCAGTAGACAAACCAATAGAAGCTAGGAAATTTGATCCCACCTGTACAGATGTTGCTTCTAAAGACAGCATTCTTTATGTATGAGTTTGCCAGTAGTAATAATTGTCGTTAATCGTGCACTCTTGCCTGAAGAAAAATCCAAGAATCTGTGTCTTTGTACCTCCCTTTTGACACCCTCAAGGAGCCCAGTGGTGCTGTGAGGAAGGCATTGGCCTGCTAACCCAAATACTGGCAGTTCAAACCCACCTGATGCTCCAAAGAAGATGAGACTGTCTGTTCCCCTGAAGATATATCCTTTTGGAAACCCCACAGAGCAACTCTACTCTGTCCTATGAGAGTCAGAATAGACTAGTGAGGACAGTAGATGTGGTTTGGGTTTGGTTTCAACACCTCCTCCCTGATCTACCTCATTACATCACAGTGCCTTAATCAGCTCCCCAAGCTGGTTTGTTTTTATGGCAGATTTTCTTTCTCTCCCCAAGTGCCTGATTGTGGGAAACAGAGGGATTTCTCCCAAGCTGTCTACCCCAAATATATTCCAAACTCAGCTGCTTGCAAATGACTATGCACTTGGAGGTCATCAGGAATAGATCAGGGGTCATTCTCCCTAAGAGTTATCAGCTATCTAGTGCAAGCAGACACCACTGCTTATCCCACAACAAGTAGGATTCACTCCCTTCTGATAAGGATAGTAGTTGTCTGTTTCCTTGTAGGAGACACCAGAGAGGTCAAACCCATCCAAAGATGACCAAGGTTAGGCTGCCATCCTAAAACTAGAATCAGCCCATCTTGTCACATGTATACCCCCCAATCTCTACTCTTGCTATTGCATTTCCATAGACCATCCCCTCTCATTACTGTATCACCTATAGCACATCCCCTTCCTGTGACATGGGTCCTCACCTGTCATTAGGGGGCTTGCATGCCCCCAGAGAATATAAAAACCTGGGTTAGCATCAAATATCTCTCTTTCCACGTAGACCACCAAGCGGGGCTGAGCTGAGTATGCTACTATGAATTGTGTCTGACTCCATTTATTTCAATATTTCTCTTATGCTCTGTAACTTTACTATAATATTTATTTATTATCGCTATACAATTGCGCCCACCGGACTCATAATGATGTGTTAGGGGCTGGCTTCCCCTGACACCTGATGCTTATTCTTCTTCTGTCACCTCTGCCCCCCCCACCCCCCACCTTTCTTCCCTTCCTTCTCTTCCCACTGTTGGCCACACCATTGCTGTGTGTGTTGCTCGACCTTTTTTGTGCAGGTCTCTGCAGGCAGTTGGGAGAAGAAGGGCAGTGAAAGGGACTGAACATGCCACTATCTGTGGGCAGGACAGGATGTCTGATGCTTTGCTGGCTCTTTGATATGTGAGACCAGCAGCCAAACCTACCCCTTTAAGAGCCTGGAGATGATGACTGAAGGCCTTATGCAAATATTTTTACCTTACTTTTATTGTTCTTTGTGTAAAGTGAGGGGCTGGGCAATATGTTTTTAAGACTCCAAGCTCGAACATTCCAAGAAAGTAAGCATTCAAATGTTAAATGCAGGAATTACAAATACTCCTTGACTGGGATGGGCGTGCTCTGCTCCCTGCTGCTGGAGACAATGGATTAATTCTCCCTCAAGCTTGCAACCAATAGCTTGGTTCCTGTAGGTGGAGTTCACACCCTACTGATATGGTTCATATGGAGATCCAGACCGGTCAAAGTTAAACTGCCATCCTAAATGTAGGATCCGCCCATCTTGTCACAAGTATACGCCCAATCCCTCCTCTTCCTATTGCTTGCATGGAAGGCGGGGGTCTGGGGGTCCCGGGGCCCTTCAGGGACCCGCCAGTCATACAGCTCGACGGGAGGCGCGGGCGCGCATGCTCCAACAGTCGGTGCGGCGGCGGGGACGAAGACGACGGCGGGGACGACGGCGGCGCGGCGGCGGCGGGCAGGCGGAGTGCCAAGCCCGGCGGGCGTGAGGTGACGAGCGGGGCGGGCAGCGGCTGGGGCTACTGACGGCTCACCGGATCCGGAGCGCACTGCGCGGGGCGCCGGGCAGGTGAGAGCGGCGGCGCGGGACCCGGATGCGGCGCGGCTGAGGGCGGCCAAGGGCGGTGGTCGCGGCGGCGCCTGGGCCCCGCGCTGGCCGGCGGCGAGTTCCCGGAGGTCCGGGCCGGCGGCTCCGGCGCCCGTGCCGAGCTTCCTGCCGGCTCCGAAGACGCGCGCCGAGCGGCCCACAGGACGCCTTGCTGAGGCGCGGCCGGATGTCCCTGGCGGGCGGGTGGCGCGTTCGGGCGCCTCCTGAGGGCGCCTGAGCGGAGAGCGGCGTTCGCGCCATCGCGTCTACGCGGGCGCCCCGGACCCGCCTGCCACTCAGGTGTCTCTTCACGCAGAAGTGTGTTTTAGGAGCGGGAAACCTGTGGTGGGCTTCACGGACGTGTTTTTAAATCCCAGCGCCGCCGAGGAGCCCTGGGGCCTCGCCCCTAACGCCCTACTTTGCCCAAGGGGGTAAGAATGCGTGTCCAAAAGGTTGCCTGGCCAGAGCGCAAGTGCTTGTGAATGGTAGCGACTGGGAAGGCTGCACCTCGCTCCGCTGGCCGAAGCCTGGCTGCTGGGCGGGTCACGTTTATTTCCGAGCTGCTGTGGTGTGGCTGCAAGCTCCGCTGGAGTAGCTCCTAATGTTGGAGCCTGTCGTCGGCGGGTAAAATAGCATCCCGGGGCCCCTTCCTAGAGTGCTTCCTAGCACAAGCACATGGCGACTCGGAATACCTGTCCCAGGTACCTGGGGGCTGAGGCAACCCAGTGAACGTAGGATAATTTACGGGAGGTCCCAAACTTGAAGTGCTTTGCTCTTTAAATAATCTCAAGTGTCACTTTATCACTGGTTGCAGACTATAAACACACCGAAAGTATGAAACACCCACTCCCCGCACCCCCCCCCCCCCCACCAACTACATTGGTACTTCTAAAGGGAGTGACAAGTGCCTTTGTAAACATCATCTTGGGCTGTTACTGTCTGGTGAAGTCGTCATAATTAAATTAGATGAGTACTTATTTTGAAGCACTGAATGGCTGTTTGGAAGTAGTATTCCTAAAAAAATCATCTCCAGAGAGTCAGAATCGGGGTTTTTTTTTCTTCCAAAAGCTGCATTGTAAGGTTTCAGTGGAAAAGCAGAAGTGTTTGAGTGTAATGTAGCTAGCATAGGAGAATAGAATCTTAACCGAGTTTCCCAAGGCAGGTGTGAGCAAATCTAAACCTGAACCGAATTTACTTCTCTAAAGCACAAGTGATACACAAAATCAACAACTCTGCCTTACATCCCTGTTCATGGGGATGTTCTACTGGCAGGGGTGTTATTTAGAAGTGGGGAAAATGGGAGTTTTCATTTATTGTTGCTTTACACCGCTGACCTGTGTTTCTTGGAGACTTATCCATAAAGATTTTAGATCCATCTTGCTATGAATATCAACCAAACCGATTGGGAGTGGGGTGGTGGGCATATGAACCTTGTAGTCTATCCTGTGTTCCTCTTTGTGTTATTCAGACTGTCCTGTAAAAGGTGAAACGCCACAGCGGAAGCATTAATAGGCATTATAAAAGACACTGGTGTCTGAAGTCTGATCTTGGCTCAAGCTCTGGACTGGAGTTTAAACAATGTCACTCCATCTCTCTGTCTTTCTGGATATCTTTTTTTAACATTAATTAATTCAAACTGAAAAGGATACTTAATTAGCTTCCTTTCCTCGGGTCTTGCTCTCTTGGAGTTATTTAAGATTGCTTTCTTTTTTCTTGTTTAATCATTTTATTAGGGGCTCTTACCGCTCTTATCACAATTTCTGATTTCTTTCTTCCACTTTCATATAAGGTATATGAATATAGCGACTTTGTTTGCCTTCTAGAGTATCCCCAGCATCCAGAGTAGTGCCTGAATCATTTAACTAATGTTGAATATGAAATGAATGCCATGTGTAATAACATCTTCTGGTTCCACATATAGCATGTATTGAAAGGTCTCAGATTTGTACAACTGAGGAAATAACCAGGAGACCTAGAGTTAACCTCTTAGGTGTTCTTACTCAGTCTTCATTAACAGCTGCCACTTTTGTCTTCATAAAAGTACTCTATCCATGAAGAAGATAAGCATTTAGACGCTGTCCTTGATTACAAAAGCAAATGTGAATTTCTCAGTCATGCTCATGTATACTAGATTATTAGCATTTTGGCAGCCAAGGGACCAAACAAGCTTTATCAGTTTTGATTTTTTTGGGCATCAAATTTTGGTCTTGACAGTCGATTGGTTCTAGAGTGTGGTAATTTGATCAACATCACAATCCTATAGGAAACTTCAGATTTTTGCAGGGGGTAGATTTAGTTCACTTTCATTGTTTCTCTTTTCCATCTAAAAATTACCCACTGTGTGTGTATGTGTGTAACTGTGCTTGTGCACCTATGTATCCTTGGACCCACAGCCATTAAGGTGGCTCTGGTTCATAGCGACCCGATATACGAAGTGCTTCTTTGAGAGCTCTGTTTGGTTATAGTAGAGGCCCTGTGCAGCACAAACATGTACCCACTTAGCTACTACTAACTAGGCTAAGAATGGAAAGATTGGTGGATCAAACCAGTGGGAAGTGACTTGCAGGAAAAGGCCTGGCAGTGTACTTAAAGAGAATACAGTGATTGAGAATCATATGGAGCAAAGTTAGGAAGCTCACTGTGAATCAGAATCGACTTGTGGCGGTGTGACCCACAGGGGCAGTTCTACCCTGCCCAGTAGGGTCATTGTGAGCGGTAGCACTGAATTTGGTTTGTTTTTGATTCAGAGGAAGATTTAAAGAGGCTATCTACTTCCCTTTACAGTTACAATCTCAGAAACTCACAGGGGCAGGAGTTCTGCCTGTACAGGGTCCAAGTGAGTCAGCATGGACTCAATGGCTGTAAGTTTATATTAATTTAAATCAGGATTTTGATCCGATTCAATCATGTCTGAAGAAGCAAAATAAAAGAGACTCCACATTTTAAAATTTGGATGAAGTCGAAAGAAAACCGGAATGGGAAATCTTGTAGATTTTATCCCTGGATTATAGGATTTGGCAGAGGGTTAGGGAGTCCTTTTAGGAACCTAATTTAGGAGATTGGATGGGTGGTTAATACACATTCAAAATGGTGCAGCTGCCATCTTTGAGCATGGCAGTGCTGTTTCTGATTGCAGGCTAAGAGATGTGGTGGCTAGGCGTTGATTGGGCTGCCCTTGTTTTCTAAGAGGCAGATTAACTTTCCAAAAGAGCATAGACAGTAATTCTTTCCAGTCTGTTTCAGTTTTGCTTCCTTGGTTATAACTGAACTGTGAAGACGGTTTCAAATCCCTGATTAAAAGTGTTATTTTTAAAATTTTTATTATTTTTAAAGTGTTATCTTAAAAAGTGTAATTAATAATCACCGTTTTCATTTTATGATACATATATATTTGTAAACAGGAAGGACTTTTCCAGTCAGTCAGCAACTTTCTCTCTGTCACCACTGTTAGGTTAATTGATCCATTTTTATAGATAAGAGTTAAGTAATAAATTAGGCATTTGATGTTAGTGTACCTTTGTTTGGAAGTATGATCAGCTTTCTCTTTGTTTTGGCCCGACTTTAAAAATAGAACGACTGTTTTAATGAATTTGTATATATATGTAATTAAGGAAAATGATTAATGTATGACATGATGTAGTTACATCTTGTAAGTTGTGTTGCTCATATGTATAGAATTTTCAAATAAAAACGGTCTAACCCAGTGGTTCTCAACCTGTGAGTCACCACCCCTTTCAGTGTTGAACAACACTTTGACAGGGGTTGTCTAAGACCATGGGAAAATACATGCTTCTGATCTGGTGAGAAAAAAGCTATCGCAAGCATCACATTGATGTTGGCCTTTTGTGCATACTTTTGCAAAATGTAGCATTTTATTTTACTTTTGGCACCCATGATATACCATACTTCAAGACAAAAATTCATTTATTTGTCATTAGAAAAAATATTTAGCAATATACAATTACATATTTTTGTGATTAATCACTGCTTTAATTATGTTTAATTTGTCACAATGAAAATATATCCTGAATATCAGATATATACATTATGATTCATCAAAGTATCAAAATTACAATTATGAAGTAGCTACGACAATAATTTTGTGTTTGGGGGGGTCACCACAACACGAGGAACTGTATTAAAGGGTCGCGCATTAGGAAGGTTGAGAACCACTGGTGTAACCAAAGAAGCCAATTCCACCACCACTGAGTCAATTCTGACCCATAGTCATCAAACTGTCAATCTTTGCTGGAGCAGAAAGCCTCATCTTTTTTCTGTGGAGTGGCTGGAGGGTTTGAATTGCTGACCTTGTGCTTTCACCAGCCCAATATTTAACCAGTGTCATGTGGAATCCTTAAGAAAATTCTCAAAGTCCTTACACCCACTCAACACATGTGATTTGTTTGGATGGTGTATTGACAGGCTACTAAACTTGATCTTTAAATTCAGTTGACTATTTGTATCTCAGGGTTTTGCATCATTGTTACATCCAACTCCTGATGGGAAATATTTGGTGGGGGAGAGCAACTGAGTGATGAGTGCTCAAGCAATCCTTCAGAGACTGAGGGAGCATAAAGTATTCCTTATATAGCATGTGTAGTGGTTTAGGTGTTACCATTACTCTAGAGGTGATTTAAAGTACACAGGAGATGTGCATGGGTCGCATGCAAACAATATATCATTTTATGTAAGAGACTTATACCTTCAGATTTTGGTACCTGCTGGGAGTCCTGGTCCCCCTCTCCGTGTATACGGAGGGAAGACTATATTAGGAGTAGAAGAATTTAAACATAAATTTACTTTTGAGTAAATGAGCCAATAGATAGACTATAGATAACACCCCTCTCACTTGAAAAAGGAGATTAAAAAACCTGAGTAGAGCAAGTATTTATATTATTTAGCTTTGTTTTCCATCTTCCCGTGTGAGAAAGAAATGTGATTATTAATACTACATCTTTTATTAAGTTGTACTGAAACTTGTGCCAAGTATGCTCAGAATTCCATGATTTTATGGTCAATAGTTTCATATATCTGAAGGTTGTATTCAGTAGTAAACATAGTACGCACACACACATGCACACGGCTTTTTACCCGTTTGGAAACCTGGGTAGGTATGTAACTTGTTTCAGGAAAGTTTCTGGTGTGTTGATATTAAAGTCACTATGACAGGCTATCCAATCCCACAAATAGGGGATTTGTGATTAATTGCTTCACTGCCAAAGAGTTAAGCGACTCTAGCTGTATAATTATAAATATTATTCTATCATTACTAAACATGGAGATTTAGAACTTCTGAAGTATTCTCCATTTTAAAAGTGAGCTATATATAATGAATTGAAATGAATGAATTGCCTTTGACTACATTCTATTTTGTACTATGGGTGAGATCTGATTTCAGTAAAGGAAAAGGAAAATATTTTCAAAGATCCCAATCTTTATATCATGGGACAATGTCAGTAATACTTAAAAAAAAGTAGCATTTTTTTCCCTGTGTACTTTGTAACATCATGTATGAGGATACGTAGAAAGTGTTGCCTTTAGATCATACACAAAAACATAAAAATGCCTCTGCAACTAGTGGATGATTGCAGACAAGTTCTCTTGGAAATTCACTTGTAAAATAAAACAGAACGAAACAAAACAAAACACAGTTATTCAAAACAGTGGCCTCTGATGGGACCTGCTCAGCCAGTTCAAGGCAGGGGAACTCACAGGGGTCATCTTACTAGACTTTTTTGAAGACACAATGCAGTCACAAAGCTTATTAGGAAGAAGTTTAAGAAAATTTAAAAACTTCATTGATGAGAAAAAGGTCAGAAAAATTTTGCTGTAGAATTGTTTTCCATTCTGACAATGCACCTGCACATTCTTTGAGGGTAACCAATGGCTGTCCTTGGAGGATTTCACTGGGGAGCCTTACACCATCCCCTTCCAGTCTGATTTTTCTCCTTCAAACTTTATTCTAATTCACCAGACTCAAAGAATATTTAAAAGAATGTGGTGACGGTGTGAACCTGTTTCTTGTAATTTATGTGAACATAATTGAGTGATCTAGACCAAGTGAGCTGACTGGTCAAAAATCAGACCTGTGGATTGCCAAATTGGTTCTGCTGAGATCGGGGCTTTCCTGGATCCACAGGCTTCCTGAAAGTTGTGTCCGAGAACCTTTTCATTTTAGAGCTACATTTTATAGTTGAAAGAGAGGCCTAAGGAGGGAGGGAGTCCTTCAGCTCTAAGACCTTAATGCTGTCGTTGCTGTGCTCTTTTAGTGTACCTGCAGTTTCCACACTGCAGTGGGAACCATTGAAACAGCTGTTTTCATTCTCTGAGATGGTGTGCCACCCCACTCCACACCACCACCACCACCACCACCACCTCAACCCTTTCTCTTATTGTAGAGATAATCCCCCTTCCATATGTATTTCAGATATCCAATTAGTGAAGAAGTCTGGATGAGGGTCTTCAAAAATTTATGAATAATATTTCATTGTCTTTCTATTTCATTTACCACGAACTTTTTGAAGCCATTTTGTTTACTGGTTAAGCATTACTAGATATACATGAGAGAAACAAAATTGTGTCTAATCTTTGGTAAACTCTGCACAGGATCTCTTAAAGGTTTTGAAGAACAAGGATGCTACTTTGAGAATTAAGGTGTATCTGACCTAAGCCATGGCATTTTCAGTCATATCGTATACATGTGAAAGCTGGAAAATGAATAAAGGTGACCCTGGAAGAACTAATTATTCTGCTGGCAAAGAATATTGAAAGTATCTTAGGTTGCCAAGGGAACACACAAATCTATCTTGGAGGAAGCACAGCCAGAATACTCCTTCGAGGCAGCAGGGGTAGACGTCTCAGGTACTTTTTAACTCATGGCAAATTATCAGGGGATCTCCCCCACCTTCCCCTCCTGGCATCTCTACTCATTATTGGTCCTGAGGGGTTTATCAGGGTTATTCCCTGTGTTTCCAGCTCTGAGCTGTACCTGTGTACATCCTCTGGTCTTTCCGGATTTGTAAGGTAGAATTGGGATCATGATAGTGCTAGGGAGGAAGCATTAAAAAACTAGGAGAAAGTTATGTTTCATGATGCTATGCTGCACCTTGACTGGCCTCGTCTTTTCCCTGTGACCTTCCAGAAGGGGATGTTCAGTTGCCTACAGACGGATTTTGGGTCCCCAGTCTGCACTCCCCCTCATTCACAGTGATATGGTTCTTTGATGCATGATACTTGATCCTATGGACCCCTTGTGATCACACAGACTGGTGTGCTTCTTCCATGTGGGCTTTGTTGCTTCTCAGTTAGATGGCTGCTTGTTTATATTTCAAGTCTTTAAGACCTCAGATGTTATATCTTTTGAGAGCTGGACACCATTAGCTTTCTTCACATTTACTTACGCACCTGCTTTGTGTTCATTGAACATGTCAGGAAGGTGAGCATCATGGAATGCCAGTTTAGTAGAACAAGGTGTTCTTGCATTGCTGGAGTTCTTGAGTTAGAGACCCAATAATGTCCATCTACGTTCACACTAAACCTATAAATATATGCACATAGATCTATTTCCCCATCATCATATATAATTATATCTACATATGTATATGCCTGTATTTAGACCTCTATTTCCTTTTACCTTCCTCTTGTGCTACTTTCATGTTCTGCATTAATTTGGATTTCAGTAATTACTCTTGGTTATATTGCCCTTGATCAAGCCGTACCAGGCCTCCTATACCACACCTTCCTCTCTATTGATTTTTGGATCACTTGTTCCCTAATCCCTGGGGTTGTTGACACGGACTTCCTTTCCCCTGCCTCCCTTTGCCAGCCCCCCTTCTTCCAACTTAGATCCCATTGTTTTCTTCCCCAGATGGTTTATCCCACCTATCTTATCTAGATAGACCTGGAGAGATAATAATATGCATAAAAAAACCAAGACAGCAAAGCAACAAAACAACAAAAATCAAGCACAAAAAAAGAAAAAAACCTGTAAATAGTTCAGGGTCTGTTTTTTTGACCTTTAGGAGTGTTTTCCAGTCACGTCTGATGGGGTGTCACGCCCTGGCCCCACATTTCTATTTTTGGTTTTCCTTAGGGACCTCGTTGCTCTATCCCCCTTGCTATTCTGTTCATGCCCTTAGTGTTTCGCCTCAGTGTGGTGGGGTCAGATTGGTCGCAATTCCCGCACTGTGTCTCCAGTGTTGTCCCCCATAGCACAATGGGTCAGTGAGGGACGTCATGTCTCCTAGTGGGGCAGGCCCTATGGTCGGTCCTCTCTGTGCTTTGGCTGCTCTGAGCCAGAATATCGTCCTCAGGCCTTGGTGGACCAGGATGTGTTCCACTCTCTCCTCCTCTTCCTTCATTTGCTCCTGTGTGCTCTGATCAGACATGACCCTCTCCTAGAGCTGTATAGCTTCAGTACTGTCCTCTGAAATGAAATCTTCTGCAGAGAGGGGAGGCTGGCCCCTCAGGCCTCTCTATGATTTTAAGGAGATAAGTGTAGGGATAATGGGAAGTGACTGGGAAAATTTATGCTGTTTTATTTTTAGGGTAATGAAATATGTGAAAGTTTGTAGCGATGGTTATACAACTACAAGTCTTCCTATGCTAAAACCCACCACACATTTAAAACGATGATATAATTTCTTCTTTTTTGTGTGCTAGTCCTTTTATGCCCGGTGATATAATTTCGTAAGATAAAATTCACATACCCAAAAAGCCACCCATTCTTTTTTCCACAAGTCACCCATACTTTATGTACTCTGTACTTTTGTCAGATAATAGAATTTGCATACATACTTTCCTACTTTGAGTTTTTTTATTTTCAAAAGAAAATTTCAAAATTGACGTAGTCCTATTTATCTTTCCATTTGCCACTTAAGCTTTTGGTGTCAGGTTTAAAAACAAAGTTCCCTGATTCAAGATTTACTTCTATATTTGTTCCCTTGAGTTATGCTTTTAGCTTTTACATTAAGGATTATGGTCCATATTGAGTTAATTTTTCCATGTGGTACAAGAAAAGGGTCACCTCTTATTCTTTTGTGGGTATCAGTTTTCCAACATTATTTGCCTCATCAGTAAATTGACCTGGCAACCTTGTTGTAAATCAGTTGATCATAAATATGTTTTAGTTCGTTGATATTTGTGCATGTTCTATTTTTCAGTTTTACCTTAAGCTACAGTAAATAAACCTATGGTTCAGATGGACTCACTTCAAGCACATTGTCAGTTACTTAAAAAAATTCTGGCCTTTGGAAGGAGAAAGATTTAAAGAGAAAGCTCACAAGGGCAACACAATGGTGCTTTCTAATCGAAACCCAAATGGAGCCCTGGTGGTGCAGTAGTTACTTGTAGGGCTGTGACTCCACAAGGTCTGAAGTTGGAAAGCTGACTCTCTACTCCTGTAAACAGTTAGTCTCAGAAAGGAACAGGGGCAGTTCAACCCAGTCCTATAATGTCATTATGAGTCAGCATTGAATCGATGGTAGTGAGTTGTTGAAGTGAAACCAGAAAACTTAACGGTTGACCACCTAGGCATTAGGGTCAGTCTTCAGACCAAGACATTGCCATTTTCATTACTTAGCAGCAACTTGGTAATTTTACCCATCCGTTTCAATGATGATTGAGGAAGACAGAATGATCATAAAATGGAACGCTGTGAACTGGAAGCCATCGAGCCAGATGAGCCGGCTTCCACAATCTAGTGACCAGCTGTCTCTCATATTTAGCATGTCTTAAATATATTTAAAACAGGCACTGATTCCAACTAATGTCATGGAAAAAATACTTGACTGTTAATTAAAAGGTTGGAGGTTTGAATCCACCCATTGATAACCTTGGAAGAAAGACTTGTTTTCAATCTGATTATGAAAAACTAGATGTAGAAAACCCTGGGTTAAGGGGAACCAAGACATCCCGATCTGATCCCTTTAATTCAAGTGTGGGCTGACATTGCCACTAAGAAGCCTGCAAATATAAGACTTACTCCCTCCCTCAAAGAAAGGGTCCTTGTTTCCAAGGTTTCAGGAAACATGGCAGGACCGGAAAAACAAACTGTCCAAGTTCCCAAAACCACATAGGTGGAGGCCATCCCTCCCCCACACCCTCCGACACCACCTCCCTCTCCCCCACCTTGCCCTCCCCTCCCCTCCCGATCTCTCTCCCCTAATCGGCTTTATCCCATTTTGCAGGAAAACTCTGGTAGTGGGAGAGCTGGCTTCAGACCCTTTGGTTCCAACCCCGCCCTATAAGTTTTCTAGGGTCCAGAAATAGAAAACTTCTAACAGGCCCTTATTGAGTCACTCCCTCCCCCACCGCCCCCCCCCCCCAACCTCACCCCCACCCCCAACCAGCAGCCCCCCACACACACTAGTACTGGTATGTCTTCCATACTCATCAGCCCACCTGTTATGATTGCCAGCAACTTCTCCAGGTGCTGTTCACCACGGAGGAAGGGTAGCCCTTCCACACAGAGGCCCAGTAAGCAGTCAGTGAACCTGATGGTCAGCGAGCGGGCACTCCCCACTTGAGAGAAACTCTTTTGGCCACTACACGATCAATGTGGGATCTCAATTCCTAGCAAGGCCCAGAGGGCTTTACCAGGTATCACCCGTTGCTCTTACACGACCCTCTGCGGAAGAACTAGGAAACCTATGACTGTATCTAAGGTCAGTGAGAATTTTCAGGTTCCTATAAGAGAATGTCCGCCTGCCTTTCTAGAGTAGCTGATGTAAGCCTACGGGCTTTATACCCCTAATGGCCCCGAGGCCCCGAGAAACGGAGGGCAATAAGTATTGCCTTTATTACTCAGTCAGTCTGCCTCAGACATGAAAAAAAAAAGTTGGAAGGGTTTGAAGGGAAAATCTTAGCGATTTGGTACAAGTGGCTCATTGAGTGTATAACAACAGAGATGACCCTAGCACGACAGAGACAAAGAAACTAGCTAAAATACTAGTAATTGCCATGAGAGACCCCAGAGACTCAGGAAAAGGAGAGCATGGCCCACTCACGGAGAGACTAACCTGTGGGCACCGCCCATCTGTTCTTCTACAGCCTTCCTTATTCAGTGTCTAACTTTCACATGCATATGATGCAATGGAAAATAGCATGGCTTAGGTCATGTGCACCTTAGTCCTCAGAGTAACATCATTGTTCTTCAACACTATAAAGAGGTTTTCTGCAGCAGATTTACCCATTACAATACATCTTTTGATCTCCTGACTGCTGTTTCTATGAACATTGATAGTGGATCTAAGCAAGACAAAATCCTTGACAACTGAAGCCCTTTTCTCTGTTTATCACCTATTGGTCCAGTTTTGGGGATTTTGGTCTTCCTTATATTGAATTGTAACCCATATTGAAGGCTGCAATCCTTGATCTTCAGCAAGTGGTTCAATTCCTCCTCACTTTCAGCAAACAAATGGTGTCATATATGCACACAAGCAGGCTCCCAAAAGTTAGTGGAACAAGGAATCAAAAGAGAATGGAATTTTTCAGGGACTTTTTGAAATACCAGTGTGTGTGTGTGTGTGTGTGTGTGTGTGTGTGTGTGTGTGTGTGAGAGAGAGAGAGAGAGAGAGAGAGGAGATGTGGGCATAAAACAAACATCAAGCAACATAAGGGAGAATGCTGTTGGCTGCTGTTGAACTGATTCCGGTGCGCATGCACAGTGACCTGCTGTGTGCACCATAGTGACCCCTCAGAAGCAGATCATCAAGCCTACCTTTCAACTGAAATTCTGAGAATTCACAATTTTTAGAAGTATGTGGATAACAGTGAAAGCCAAAATTCTATTTGCACAGTCCCCACGTGGATTAAGCTTCCAGTGAATTCCTTCAGACCATTGACCAGGGATGTGAACACTCTTGCCACCAGGCAGAGGGCATTGGAAAGTGGATTACCCCTTAGGCAGCCCATGGTGGGGCTTAGAGACTTGCCTAAGTGTATCCTTGAATCGAGGCTGCCATTCTGGGCTGCACGGTCATGAGTCATGCCCCCAAAGCCTTGGTTGTTTGGCCCTGGACCACTCTTGTAAACTGTCCTGTTTAACACAGGTCCCAATCCTTGTCCTATTCTTGCTTCTGTAGTCCCACCTGGAACTGTGATGTTGGGATCTGCCGCCATGTCCTTTCAAGTCTGTGAATCTCAGATAACCCTTACATATCAATAAGACCTCTTGCTAATAGTTTCCCTCCCCTCATCTCGATGGCATGTGTTTGTCCTGTTTAAGATTTAATAAATTATCTTTGAGATTTGGGATATCCTCTTACCCTAAAACACAAGGCATCTCTGGGTGTATTCCAGCTGCCAACTTTTTAGGTAGTAGTCAAGAAGTTCGCTGTTATGTCACCCAGGAAGCTGGGGAAAGGATGATCACCAGAACAAATCCATTATTCCCTCCACTCGCTTCCTAGCCTTTGAATCTCCACCTTGGAGGCAACTATGGCCTTTCTGTTTCTTTTTGATGATCATGTACGCATGTCCAAGTAAAGCTTACTTTTTACTCTTTTGTATCGCCTATTTCATTAAATATTATATTTTGGAGATTCTTCCAAATGGATTCATACAGAATGACCTCATTCATTTAAGAGTGCATGCTGTTACACAATACAGCTATGATAAAATGCATCTAACCAACCTTTCTTTTTTCTCTGTGTATTTTACCAATTTTCCTGTCAAAATTGACCATATCTGAGTTTGCTTTCAGGGACACCTTAAGTCTAGTACCCCTTGAATCCTAGGGCCTGGAGTCCTCCTCCTCTTCAGAACCAATCTCTGTGCAGGTGTGCTGGTATGTGAACTGTGAACCCTCTCCCTAAAATCAAAAAATAAAACCCAAACTCACTGTCATCAAGTCACTGTTGACTTGCAGTGACCCTCTGAGTTTCTGAAACTCTGTCTATGGTAGTAGAAAAACCAGTCTTTCTCAGAGCTGCTGGTAGTTTTGAACTGCCAACCATGTGGATCACAGCATAACTGTTAGGTTTCTCGGGTGGGAAATACCTCAGTTCTTGGCATCACAGGAGAAAGAATTCATGTCGAAGACTGATTGTTGATCCAAATGGGTTTGTATTAAGGAGAGAAGGTGATAGAGGAGAAGAGAAGAGAAAGAGAGGAGAGAGGGGGAAGGGGGAAAGAAAGGATTGAGAGAGAGAGAGAGAGAGAGAGAGAGAGAGAGAGAGAGAGAGAGACCACAGAAAAACAGGGAGGTGGTCTCCAGGTTCGGCCTTTAGTGTCTTCGGCTGGGAGGCGTGGTTGACATTATTGGTTGACCCCATTGGCTGAATTAAGCCCACCTGGCCTGGTTTGCACCCACCTAAGTGCACTGCCTCCCTGCCTCATGTGCCTGAATTTGGAGCCTGCCCAGTAGACACCCTGGTCCCAGCTCTAGCTACCTAACATAAAACTACACCATAACACTACTCCCTCCTAAACAGCATAGCTAAAAATATGAGTTGAGCAGAGAAATTGGTTCTTAAAAGAATGCCTTCGCTTACAACCGATTGTCATTTTAAATTTCACTTGATGGTGTAGAGAGAACCAAGAGATCATTCCATCCCTCAGATTACTTGTAAACTACTGCAGAAACCTCAGGAAAGCCAGCAATTGCCTGCAAGACTGAGGTAAGAATCTCAAGGTTGACTCCCAAAACCATACGCATTGCTATAGAGTTGATTCTGACCCATAGCAACCTTACACAGGACAGGGTAGAACTACCTCTGAGTTTCCAAGTCTGAAACTCTCTATTTTTGTAAATCATTTTATTTGGGGGCTCTTACAGGTCTTATAACAATCCATACATCAATTTTGTCAAGCACATTTGTACATATGTTGCAATCATCATTTTCTTTGTATGTGAGCCCTTGGTATCAACTCCTTTTATTTCCCTCCCTCCCAACCCTCCCTACCTCATGAACACTTGATAAATTATTAATTATTATTTTTCATATTGTACAGAATCCGCTGTCTCCATTCACCCAAGTTCTTGTTGTTCATGCCCCCCAGTCACCCCCTGGGGAGCGGCGTGGTTATACAGTGATCATTGCAGTCAGTTCCCCCTTTCACACCCCACCTCTCCCCCACCCTCATGGTATCACTACTCCCATTACTGTTCCTAGGGGGTTTATCTGTCCTGAATTCTGTGTGTCCAGAGCTCTTATCTACACCAGTGTACATGCTTTGGTCTAGCCGGATTTGTAAGGTAGAACTGGAGTCATGATAGTGGGGTGAGGGCTGGGAGAGTCTGTAACTCTTTATAGGAGTAGAAAGCTTCACAGGAAAGTGAATTTGAGGCTGAGACCTTGGGAAAAGTTTGGTCAAGATAAACAGATGTGGAGTGGTGTAGGGAAGGAAAGATTAAAAATAACCTGGTCCAGGATCCTCACAAATTTTAAGTTCATTTGACGCTCCCTAGGGAGGAAGGAGGAAGAGCTATCAGCAGGCAGGCTGTGTCATGCCTACAGCCTCTACAAAAATGCTTCCTGACTCTTCTCAGAAATTCTGCCAGGTGCTACCAGCCTCCTGAGTCTGAGAATGGTTCCTCTATGTTCTTATTAAGCTGAGGAAGGTTGGCACAAAAATATTTGGGAATCCAAGGAGCATGGTGAGGTCATTTCAGGGGGTCATGAGGAATGACTAGTAGGGATTTCAGCCAAATTAAAGGGCTTAGCAATTTGAATACCAGCTGACTCTGACCTTGATCAAGCCTCTTTACCTTTCTGGGTCAATTAAAAAAATTATTTTTTACCAGGTTTCTACTATATGTCAGATATGGGGAAGCAGTAGACAAACCAATAGAAGCTAGGAAATTTGATCCCACCTGTACAGATGTTGCTTCTAAAGACAGCATTCTTTATGTATGAGTTTGCCAGTAGTAATAATTGTCGTTAATCGTGCACTCTTGCCTGAAGAAAAATCCAAGAATCTGTGTCTTTGTACCTCCCTTTTGACACCCTCAAGGAGCCCAGTGGTGCTGTGAGGAAGGCATTGGCCTGCTAACCCAAATACTGGCAGTTCAAACCCACCTGATGCTCCAAAGAAGATGAGACTGTCTGTTCCCCTGAAGATATATCCTTTTGG
Source organism: Tenrec ecaudatus (assembly GCF_050624435.1). Lineage (NCBI taxonomy): Eukaryota > Metazoa > Chordata > Mammalia > Afrosoricida > Tenrecidae > Tenrec > Tenrec ecaudatus. The sequence goes on from NW_027457985.1 coordinate 59,950, forward strand.
AAACCCCACAGAGCAACTCTACTCTGTCCTATGAGAGTCAGAATAGACTAGTGAGGACAGTAGATGTGGTTTGGGTTTGGTTTCAACACCTCCTCCCTGATCTACCTCATTACATCACAGTGCCTTAATCAGCTCCCCAAGCTGGTTTGTTTTTATGGCAGATTTTCTTTCTCTCCCCAAGTGCCTGATTGTGGGAAACAGAGGGATTTCTCCCAAGCTGTCTACCCCAAATATATTCCAAACTCAGCTGCTTGCAAATGACTATGCACTTGGAGGTCATCAGGAATAGATCAGGGGTCATTCTCCCTAAGAGTTATCAGCTATCTAGTGCAAGCAGACACCACTGCTTATCCCACAACAAGTAGGATTCACTCCCTTCTGATAAGGATAGTAGTTGTCTGTTTCCTTGTAGGAGACACCAGAGAGGTCAAACCCATCCAAAGATGACCAAGGTTAGGCTGCCATCCTAAAACTAGAATCAGCCCATCTTGTCACATGTATACCCCCCAATCTCTACTCTTGCTATTGCATTTCCATAGACCATCCCCTCTCATTACTGTATCACCTATAGCACATCCCCTTCCTGTGACATGGGTCCTCACCTGTCATTAGGGGGCTTGCATGCCCCCAGAGAATATAAAAACCTGGGTTAGCATCAAATATCTCTCTTTCCACGTAGACCACCAAGCGGGGCTGAGCTGAGTATGCTACTATGAATTGTGTCTGACTCCATTTATTTCAATATTTCTCTTATGCTCTGTAACTTTACTATAATATTTATTTATTATCGCTATACAATTGCGCCCACCGGACTCATAATGATGTGTTAGGGGCTGGCTTCCCCTGACACCTGATGCTTATTCTTCTTCTGTCACCTCTGCCCCCCCCACCCCCCACCTTTCTTCCCTTCCTTCTCTTCCCACTGTTGGCCACACCATTGCTGTGTGTGTTGCTCGACCTTTTTTGTGCAGGTCTCTGCAGGCAGTTGGGAGAAGAAGGGCAGTGAAAGGGACTGAACATGCCACTATCTGTGGGCAGGACAGGATGTCTGATGCTTTGCTGGCTCTTTGATATGTGAGACCAGCAGCCAAACCTACCCCTTTAAGAGCCTGGAGATGATGACTGAAGGCCTTATGCAAATATTTTTACCTTACTTTTATTGTTCTTTGTGTAAAGTGAGGGGCTGGGCAATATGTTTTTAAGACTCCAAGCTCGAACATTCCAAGAAAGTAAGCATTCAAATGTTAAATGCAGGAATTACAAATACTCCTTGACTGGGATGGGCGTGCTCTGCTCCCTGCTGCTGGAGACAATGGATTAATTCTCCCTCAAGCTTGCAACCAATAGCTTGGTTCCTGTAGGTGGAGTTCACACCCTACTGATATGGTTCATATGGAGATCCAGACCGGTCAAAGTTAAACTGCCATCCTAAATGTAGGATCCGCCCATCTTGTCACAAGTATACGCCCAATCCCTCCTCTTCCTATTGCTTGCATGGAAGGCGGGGGTCTGGGGGTCCCGGGGCCCTTCAGGGACCCGCCAGTCATACAGCTCGACGGGAGGCGCGGGCGCGCATGCTCCAACAGTCGGTGCGGCGGCGGGGACGAAGACGACGGCGGGGACGACGGCGGCGCGGCGGCGGCGGGCAGGCGGAGTGCCAAGCCCGGCGGGCGTGAGGTGACGAGCGGGGCGGGCAGCGGCTGGGGCTACTGACGGCTCACCGGATCCGGAGCGCACTGCGCGGGGCGCCGGGCAGGTGAGAGCGGCGGCGCGGGACCCGGATGCGGCGCGGCTGAGGGCGGCCAAGGGCGGTGGTCGCGGCGGCGCCTGGGCCCCGCGCTGGCCGGCGGCGAGTTCCCGGAGGTCCGGGCCGGCGGCTCCGGCGCCCGTGCCGAGCTTCCTGCCGGCTCCGAAGACGCGCGCCGAGCGGCCCACAGGACGCCTTGCTGAGGCGCGGCCGGATGTCCCTGGCGGGCGGGTGGCGCGTTCGGGCGCCTCCTGAGGGCGCCTGAGCGGAGAGCGGCGTTCGCGCCATCGCGTCTACGCGGGCGCCCCGGACCCGCCTGCCACTCAGGTGTCTCTTCACGCAGAAGTGTGTTTTAGGAGCGGGAAACCTGTGGTGGGCTTCACGGACGTGTTTTTAAATCCCAGCGCCGCCGAGGAGCCCTGGGGCCTCGCCCCTAACGCCCTACTTTGCCCAAGGGGGTAAGAATGCGTGTCCAAAAGGTTGCCTGGCCAGAGCGCAAGTGCTTGTGAATGGTAGCGACTGGGAAGGCTGCACCTCGCTCCGCTGGCCGAAGCCTGGCTGCTGGGCGGGTCACGTTTATTTCCGAGCTGCTGTGGTGTGGCTGCAAGCTCCGCTGGAGTAGCTCCTAATGTTGGAGCCTGTCGTCGGCGGGTAAAATAGCATCCCGGGGCCCCTTCCTAGAGTGCTTCCTAGCACAAGCACATGGCGACTCGGAATACCTGTCCCAGGTACCTGGGGGCTGAGGCAACCCAGTGAACGTAGGATAATTTACGGGAGGTCCCAAACTTGAAGTGCTTTGCTCTTTAAATAATCTCAAGTGTCACTTTATCACTGGTTGCAGACTATAAACACACCGAAAGTATGAAACACCCACTCCCCGCACCCCCCCCCCCCACCAACTACATTGGTACTTCTAAAGGGAGTGACAAGTGCCTTTGTAAACATCATCTTGGGCTGTTACTGTCTGGTGAAGTCGTCATAATTAAATTAGATGAGTACTTATTTTGAAGCACTGAATGGCTGTTTGGAAGTAGTATTCCTAAAAAAATCATCTCCAGAGAGTCAGAATCGGGGTTTTTTTTTCTTCCAAAAGCTGCATTGTAAGGTTTCAGTGGAAAAGCAGAAGTGTTTGAGTGTAATGTAGCTAGCATAGGAGAATAGAATCTTAACCGAGTTTCCCAAGGCAGGTGTGAGCAAATCTAAACCTGAACCGAATTTACTTCTCTAAAGCACAAGTGATACACAAAATCAACAACTCTGCCTTACATCCCTGTTCATGGGGATGTTCTACTGGCAGGGGTGTTATTTAGAAGTGGGGAAAATGGGAGTTTTCATTTATTGTTGCTTTACACCGCTGACCTGTGTTTCTTGGAGACTTATCCATAAAGATTTTAGATCCATCTTGCTATGAATATCAACCAAACCGATTGGGAGTGGGGTGGTGGGCATATGAACCTTGTAGTCTATCCTGTGTTCCTCTTTGTGTTATTCAGACTGTCCTGTAAAAGGTGAAACGCCACAGCGGAAGCATTAATAGGCATTATAAAAGACACTGGTGTCTGAAGTCTGATCTTGGCTCAAGCTCTGGACTGGAGTTTAAACAATGTCACTCCATCTCTCTGTCTTTCTGGATATCTTTTTTTAACATTAATTAATTCAAACTGAAAAGGATACTTAATTAGCTTCCTTTCCTCGGGTCTTGCTCTCTTGGAGTTATTTAAGATTGCTTTCTTTTTTCTTGTTTAATCATTTTATTAGGGGCTCTTACCGCTCTTATCACAATTTCTGATTTCTTTCTTCCACTTTCATATAAGGTATATGAATATAGCGACTTTGTTTGCCTTCTAGAGTATCCCCAGCATCCAGAGTAGTGCCTGAATCATTTAACTAATGTTGAATATGAAATGAATGCCATGTGTAATAACATCTTCTGGTTCCACATATAGCATGTATTGAAAGGTCTCAGATTTGTACAACTGAGGAAATAACCAGGAGACCTAGAGTTAACCTCTTAGGTGTTCTTACTCAGTCTTCATTAACAGCTGCCACTTTTGTCTTCATAAAAGTACTCTATCCATGAAGAAGATAAGCATTTAGACGCTGTCCTTGATTACAAAAGCAAATGTGAATTTCTCAGTCATGCTCATGTATACTAGATTATTAGCATTTTGGCAGCCAAGGGACCAAACAAGCTTTATCAGTTTTGATTTTTTTGGGCATCAAATTTTGGTCTTGACAGTCGATTGGTTCTAGAGTGTGGTAATTTGATCAACATCACAATCCTATAGGAAACTTCAGATTTTTGCAGGGGGTAGATTTAGTTCACTTTCATTGTTTCTCTTTTCCATCTAAAAATTACCCACTGTGTGTGTATGTGTGTAACTGTGCTTGTGCACCTATGTATCCTTGGACCCACAGCCATTAAGGTGGCTCTGGTTCATAGCGACCCGATATACGAAGTGCTTCTTTGAGAGCTCTGTTTGGTTATAGTAGAGGCCTTGTGCAGCACAAACATGTACCCACTTAGCTACTACTAACTAGGCTAAGAATGGAAAGATTGGTGGATCAAACCAGTGGGAAGTGACTTGCAGGAAAAGGCCTGGCAGTGTACTTAAAGAGAATACAGTGATTGAGAATCATATGGAGCAAAGTTAGGAAGCTCACTGTGAATCAGAATCGACTTGTGGCGGTGTGACCCACAGGGGCAGTTCTACCCTGCCCAGTAGGGTCATTGTGAGCGGTAGCACTGAATTTGGTTTGTTTTTGATTCAGAGGAAGATTTAAAGAGGCTATCTACTTCCCTTTACAGTTACAATCTCAGAAACTCACAGGGGCAGGAGTTCTGCCTGTACAGGGTCCAAGTGAGTCAGCATGGACTCAATGGCTGTAAGTTTATATTAATTTAAATCAGGATTTTGATCCGATTCAATCATGTCTGAAGAAGCAAAATAAAAGAGACTCCACATTTTAAAATTTGGATGAAGTCGAAAGAAAACCGGAATGGGAAATCTTGTAGATTTTATCCCTGGATTATAGGATTTGGCAGAGGGTTAGGGAGTCCTTTTAGGAACCTAATTTAGGAGATTGGATGGGTGGTTAATACACATTCAAAATGGTGCAGCTGCCATCTTTGAGCATGGCAGTGCTGTTTCTGATTGCAGGCTAAGAGATGTGGTGGCTAGGCGTTGATTGGGCTGCCCTTGTTTTCTAAGAGGCAGATTAACTTTCCAAAAGAGCATAGACAGTAATTCTTTCCAGTCTGTTTCAGTTTTGCTTCCTTGGTTATAACTGAACTGTGAAGACGGTTTCAAATCCCTGATTAAAAGTGTTATTTTTAAAATTTTTATTATTTTTAAAGTGTTATCTTAAAAAGTGTAATTAATAATCACCGTTTTCATTTTATGATACATATATATTTGTAAACAGGAAGGACTTTTCCAGTCAGTCAGCAACTTTCTCTCTGTCACCACTGTTAGGTTAATTGATCCATTTTTATAGATAAGAGTTAAGTAATAAATTAGGCATTTGATGTTAGTGTACCTTTGTTTGGAAGTATGATCAGCTTTCTCTTTGTTTTGGCCCGACTTTAAAAATAGAACGACTGTTTTAATGAATTTGTATATATATGTAATTAAGGAAAATGATTAATGTATGACATGATGTAGTTACATCTTGTAAGTTGTGTTGCTCATATGTATAGAATTTTCAAATAAAAACGGTCTAACCCAGTGGTTCTCAACCTGTGAGTCACCACCCCTTTCAGTGTTGAACAACACTTTGACAGGGGTTGTCTAAGACCATGGGAAAATACATGCTTCTGATCTGGTGAGAAAAAAGCTATCGCAAGCATCACATTGATGTTGGCCTTTTGTGCATACTTTTGCAAAATGTAGCATTTTATTTTACTTTTGGCACCCATGATATACCATACTTCAAGACAAAAATTCATTTATTTGTCATTAGAAAAAATATTTAGCAATATACAATTACATATTTTTGTGATTAATCACTGCTTTAATTATGTTTAATTTGTCACAATGAAAATATATCCTGAATATCAGATATATACATTATGATTCATCAAAGTATCAAAATTACAATTACAATTACAAACCAACAGGGTAGATGTGGGCGCTCCCAGCCATCTTGCTTGGCGGAGCCGCAGCACACCACTGTGTCCCAGTCTTGGTGCAACAGACTCCATTTTGAGGCCTGCACCTCCATCTTAGCTCTCAAGACTGACCCCTAACCCACCTCCCCTCCCCTGCTCTACCCCAAATTCCTGGAACCAGCTCGTCCCAAAGCCAGAATGTTTTCTGAATATATGGTCACTCCAACCCTCCCTCACATATAGATAAGATTAACGACCCCTCTGAAGCACCTATGTGCGCAGATCCTCCCCAGCCATGATCGAAATACTCTACGGACAACCTTTTCTTTTCTCGCCTCTTCCTGCAACTGATTGCCCTCTGCTAGCTTCGTACCTTCCATACTTGTCCTTGCTCCGCAACCTTCTTAGACAACACGAAAACTCCCCCATCCCTGAACCATCTCCGACCTCTGCTGATCACCAAAAACCAGTGCATCCTGGAAAAGCTGTGTTAATTAAATCCCTAGCACCCAGACCCTTAGCACCCCAGTGGGAAGGCCCTTACACCGTAGTGCTCACCACTCCCTTGGCAGTCAAGGGTCTTGGAATAGATTCCTGGGTACATTTGTCCCGAGTCAAGGCAGCAGTGAACTCTGACCATGGCTCCCAGTGGTCTGGCTCAGTCTACTGGTCCTATGTCTCTCCGCCTCACTCGCCTCACCAAGCCAGCCAGCTAAACCTAATATAATTTCCCCTTTTGCTGGCGATTTTACTTGACTGAAAACTATACCAATTACGCCCGCACTAAGCGTTATGATTATTTGCTGGCCACCGCTGACTGCCCACCCACAGGGTGCAGAACACCCATATACTTAAATTTCACTGACTTTAAGCGGCATCAAGGAAAAGCTGATCCCATCATTTGCTACCTGTATGACCAGAAGGCAACTACCCAATGTGCAAAAAGGTGAATACAGAAAAATGTAGGGTGTCCTTGGTCTTCCTGCCAGATACTTTACCTTTCCCTTTGTCCCCAGGGATGATTCTACTACCATCAATCTAAATACACTCTCACAATCCCAGACCCCTGGGATAGCCGCTGGACACCTCTGGTTCCAGGAGCGTGGTACGCCACTCGCCGAGAGAAATTTCCAGACGCCAAACTCTATGTATGGAGGTCGCTACTCCAGGTCCAATCCACCATCCACTGTAATATTCAGATCCAAGACCTTCAACTCACTAAGCAAATTTCTAAACCTTCTGAGTCTCCCTTCTCCCAGCTTACCCTGTACAGCAGGGACTGGCCATCGCCACTTTGCTGGACTAGGCAACCTCTCCACCTGCTGCATGTGTGCAGCCCTAGAACGCCCTCCTCTGGTAGCAGTACCAGGTCCTGCCCTGTCATTTTCATCCAACGTAAAGACCACAAAACCCATAACCATCCCCAATATTCCTCTGTACATCCAACCAGAAAACACTCAAGTGCCCTTTTGCTACTCCAATCCATCGACACAGACATGTAATGTCACCCAAATCCCCTCCAAACCACTAACAGCGCCAGAAAAAAATTTTCTTTTGGTGCAACTATACACTAAGCATTTAAACATCAGTTCTACCTTACCCTTTTGTGCCTGCCCGTCACTCTGGTTCCGCAGCTCACTACATACACTCCGACTGAGGTCCAGGACAAATACATCCAGGTATACAGTCGCCAAACTAAAAGAGCAGTTTTTCTTCCGATAGCAGTGAGAATCTCCTTAGCCTCAGCAGCAGGTGCAGTAGGACTCAGCGGCGGGACCCTTAGACCCTCTATCACCACAGCAGACAAGTTATCCACATGCTTCCAGCTGGCAGTCGATGCCTCTGCGAAATCTCTAGCCTCCCTGCAGAAACAAACAACCTCTGTTGCCCAAGTTGCCTTGCAGAGCCGTTGCACTTTAGACCTCATCACTGCTGAAAAAGGAGGAACCTGCTTATTCCTCCAGGAGGAATGCCGTTATTACATCAATAAGCTGGGAATTGTGGAAACTAGAGTCCAGACCCTCAACAAGCTAAACCGTGAGCTGCAAAACAACAGATTCAGAACAGACGGATCCTCTTCCTGGTGGAACTCTTCTCTGTACTCCTTCCTAGCCCCCATACTAGAACCCATAATTTTAGTAGTAATTTTGCTCTTAATTGCTCCTTGTCTCATTCAGCTCCTGCAAAGTCGACTCCGCGAAATCACCCGTATAGCAGTCCACCAGCAACAACAACCTCTCCACCCTGTGCCAGGCCGCAACTCCCAGTACTCTGCCTGGAAAAGCCCCTCCCCTTGCTCTTCGCCCACTACCCACAGGAAGCAGTTACAGAAATGGACTAATGTTGTCCCTTTTCCCTATAGGGTCAGTCTAAAACGTCCTGTCTTGGCACAACAGACTCCATTTTAGCTCTCAAGACTGACCCCTAACTGACCTCCCCTCCTCTGCTCAACCCCAAATTCCTGGAACCAGCTCCTCCCAAAGCCAGAAGGTTTTCTGAAGATATGGTCACTCCACGCGTCCCTGACATATATAGGTAAGATTAACGACCTTCTCCCTTCGGAAGCACCTGTGTGCGCAGATCCAAACCCCCCCCCCCCCCAAGCTATGATTCTCCCCAGCTGTGCCTGCCAGCAGTGGGCATAAAAACGCCGCCAGGATTTTTTCCCTGGTGTGGCTTCAATAGCTCAATACCCTGTGTTGCTGAACCCGCCACAAGTTCGCAATAAAGCCTGCTTCTAAAACTTAATTAATTGGGTCTTTGATTCTGTTTTCGAGTCCAAATAAACTTTTACACTGAGCCTGGAGAAGGCTTTGGGAGTCAAAATCCTCCCAGCCTCCAGGCAGCAGCGTCCCAGCCCCCTCCCAAATGCAGCCCGGGAAGGCAGGCACAGAGAGGCACATCAAGTCCCGCACACCAGCAAGGAACGGCGCAAAGACCGACACCAGCAAGAAACGGCGCAAAGACCGACACCAGCAAGAAACGGCGCAAAGACAGACACCAGCAAGGAACGGCGCAAAGACCGACACCAGCAAGAAACGGCGCAAAGACCGACGCCAGCAAGAAACGGCGCAAAGACCGACACCAGCAAGAAACGGCCCAAAGTCCGACACCAGCAAGAAACGGCGCAAAGACCGACACCAGCAAGAAACGGCGCAAAGACCAACACCAGCAAGAAACGGCGCAAAGACCGACACCAGCAGGAAACGGCGCAAAGACTGACACCAGCAAGAAATGGCGCAAAGACCGACACAAAAGGCTGGGGCTGCGGCAATACGCTACAAGCGTCCCCAGGGGCCTCCACCGTATTGGGTGGGGCGCCACTTGGATTGGCTCACCTAGGCCAGGTGAACTCAACCCAACAATTCTCCCAAGGGTGGTGAGGTGAAAGGAGCCCAGAGGGGCCCACAACCCGTGAGACCAGCATGGGAAGGCCCACTCCTGGGGCCGGCTTACCTCATAGCTTCCAGTCACACAGCACCGCTTCTGTTGGACCTCACCTGGGGCAGGTGTGCCTCGGTCCGCGGCTCCACCCAGAAACAGCTCACGCCGAGGCCTGGTTTGGGATCCTCTTGAGTTTTATGAGCGGTTAGGGAGGCGTGGTCGATGACGTAGTTCGACCTCATGGGCTGTATTGTTGAATTGAATTCACCTGGCCTAGGTGAGCCAATGCAGGTACAGCGCCCACCCAGGCGTAGCTCCCCCTGCTGGCTGGAAACCTGAACTTCTGAGCATGCAGTGAGCCTCTACTTCATGAGCCCGTAGCTCAGACCTCTGAGCTTGTGTAATGGGCCTGCCAGTCCCTATGCTAGCTCCCTAACAGGTTTTCCAGCCAAAGGTCTGCCTTCTGGGGCTGTTCTACAGAAAGCACTTGGTTCCTGACCCCTACGCATTCAGGGTGGTGGATGCCCTTGCTTCCATGCTTGCTTCTATGTAATTCTGGAATGGTCCTTGTTTCACACGGTCGGCGAGGTCAGGAATTCAAAGAGAGCGAGCTTGTCTTTGAAAAAGGTGCCTGGGTCTCTTTTCCGGTTGCCGCAGCGCTAGGAACCATGAGTACCAAAGTCTCTCGCGACACCCTCTACGAGGCGGTGCGGGAAGTCCTGCACAGGAACCAGCGCAAGTGCCGGAAGTTTTTGGAGACGGTGGAGCTGCAGAGCAGCCTGGAGAACTACTACCCTCAGAAGGACAAACGCTTCTCTGGCACCGTCAGGCTTAAGTCCACCCCGCGCCCCAAGTTCTCAGTGTGTGTCCTTGGGGACCAGCAGCACTGCGACAAGCGAAGGCCGTGGAGATCCCTCACATGGACATCGAGGCGCTCAAGAAGCTCAACAAGAATAAGAAGTTGGTCAAAAAGCTGGCCAAGAAGTATGATGCCTTTTTGGCCTCAGAGACCCTGATCAAGCAGATTCCTCGAATTCTGGGCCCGGGCCTGAACAAGGCCGGGAAATTCCCTTCCCTGCTGACCCACAATGAGAACATGGTGGCCAAGGTCGACGAGGTGAAGTCCACCGTCAAATTCCAGATGAAGAAGGTGCTGTGTCTGGCAGTGGCAGTTGGCCATGTGAAGATGACAGATGATGAACTCGTGTACAACATCCACTTGGCTGTCAACTTTTTGGTTTCGCTGCTGAAGAAGAATTGGCAGAATATCCGTGCTTTGTACATTAAGAGCACCGTGGGGAAACCCCAGCGCCTGTACTAAGCTACGGTTCAATAAACTTTATTGTTCCTGTTAAAAAAAAAAAAAAGAAAGAAAAAAGTGCCTGGGTTTGGTAGCTGCTCACAGGATGGCAGGTGTAACGTATTATGAGAATTTAACAAGGCTCTGAGAAGACGGTTATTGGAAGTTCTGGCTGGAGGGCAAGGCCATGACTCCTGAAAGATTCTGGATCCAAAAGTCAAGTCAGAACTGGATGCCACAGACTTTCTCAATCCAGCCCTCTTTGCCCCTCCCCTAAGGCCAATACATTTCTTTTTTTTTTCTTTCATTCTTTATTTATTTATTTTAATCGTTTTATTGGGGCTCATAAGGCTCTTATCACAATCTGTACATACATCAATTGAGCAAAGCACCCTTATACATTCGTTGCACTCATCACTCTCATAATTCACCTTCCACTTGGGTTCCTGGAATCAGCTCGGTTTCCCTTTTTTTCCCCCCATCCCCCTCCCTCCCCGATCCCACCCCTGGTCCCTTGATAATTTATAAATAATTATTATATCTTATCTTACACTCCCCGGCGTCTCCCCTCACCCGCCTCCCCCTTGCCAATCTCCCAGAGAGGAGGTAACACATAGATCTCTGAGATCGGTTCTCCCTTTCTACATGCCCTTCCCTCCTGGTGTCGCCACTCCCACAGCTGGTGTTGAGGGGTTCGTCTGTCCTAGATTCCCTGTGCCTCCAGATCCCCACTGCACCGCTGTACATCCTCTGGTATAACCAGGTCCGCAAGGCAAGGTAGGATTGGGGTCATGATGATTGGGAGGGGAGGAAGCGTTCAGGAACTAGAGGAAGGTTTTGAGTTTCATTGTTGCTACACTGAACCCTGAGTGGCCCATCTCCTCCTCACTACCCCTCTGGAAGGGGTGTCCAGCTGTCTACAGGTGGGCGTTGGGTCCCCATCATGCACTCCCCCTCTTTCACGGTGATGTGATTCTCACCACCACCCCACCTTTGATGTTGGAGACCTGGTCTCCTCTGTCCTTCATGATCACCTATGTTGGTGTGCTGCTTCCGTGTGGGCTCGGTTGCTTCTGGGCTAGATGGCCGCTTGTTTGCATTCAAGCCTTTAAGTCCCCAGACGCTATATCTCTCAGTAGCCGGGCACCATCCGCCTTCTTCACCACACTTGCTTATGCACACTTTCGTCTTCAGCCATTATGTGAGGGAGGTGATCACACAATGATTGTTTTTGTTCCTTTGTATCTGCTACATGGTCCATTCAACACTTTGTATTCGCTTAGGCCGTGTGCTTCTTCTCTGTGGGCTTTGTTGCTTCTGAGCTAGATGGCCGCTTATTTGCCTTCAAGCCTTTAAGACCCCAGACGCTATATCTTTTTTTGATAAGCCGGGCACCATCAGCTTTCTTCACCACATTTGCTTACACACACGGCTGTCTTCAGTGATCATGTCGGGAAGATGGGTATCCTGCAATGGCTGCTTAGCAGGGCGAGGTGCTATTGTATTGGGGGATTATGCATGAGGAGGCCCAATGTCCATCTGCTACCCTACTACTGAACCTATAAATATATGCATATAAATCTATTGCCCCCATAATCATAAATATGTTTACATATGTACATGTCTGTATTTAGGCTTCTCTGTATGCACTTTGCCTCCTACTCCTTTCCTCTATTTCCTTTCGCTTTCCTCCCGACCCATTACCATGTTTAGCCTTCATTCTGGATTCAGTAGTTCCTCTCAGTTACCTTGCTCTTGGTCACTCCCTTCCAGTCCTCCCCTCCCCTCCCTCCTCTGGTTTTGAACCATTCGCTGTTCCCTTGTCCCTGTGTTGGGCGACACCTCCTCCCTTCCCCTACCTCCCACGCTCTCATGTCCCTCCAGGACCGTTGGTCCTGTTGTTTTCTTCTCTCATTATTTGTCCAGCCTATCTTGTCTAGGTGGACCTGCTGACATAGTAATAAGTGCATACAAATGGATATGACTTTGACTGCGCCCAAGTGGCCCATAAGAACATGGCTTTGACAGAAGCAACATCGACACGCTGATAAGCAGAAAAGCCACTAACATACAAAATTTACTGGGTAAAAAAACAAAACAAATTTTAAAAGACTAAACAAAAAGATAGCAAATATTAAAAGAAAAAATTGCTAGTAGTTCAAGGTCCTTTCATTGGCCTTTAGGAGTGTTTTCTAGGTGTAGCTTGTGAGGCGCCACGTCCTGGCCCAGAAGACCATCCTTTCTACTCCCTCGGGCTCCCTTTGCTCTGCTTCCTCCGCTGCTCCATTGCATGTCCCCAGTGTTTGCCTCAGTGTGGCGGGGTCAGCTCAGTTGCCCATCCCCCATTGTGTCTCAGGTGCTGTCCCGTGTAGGGCTATGTGTTGGTGCAGGATGTCATATCTCGTAGTGTGGTCAGCTGAATGGTCCTCTCTGTATGATGGGCTCTTCTAGCTGGTCTATCGACTTTGGGCTTGGTGGACCCAGGTGTACTCCACTATGTCCTTTCTCCTTCTTTTGTTTCAGCTTCCTTCTGGATGTGGTGTGGTGGGTCAGTTCCTTTCCCACTCCAGACAATCTATTTTTGTTTTCTGTGGTATTCCCTTCGAGTGTGGGGGTCGGCCTAATTCTGGTTTGGGCCGGCTTGTCGTCCAGCCTCTTTGTGTAGACCTCTGTACTTTGCGTTGTCCTCCTTGTTTGGTGTGTCGTGTTGGGGTCCGTATGCATGTTCCAAATCTGTGGGGACATAACCGATACTCTCCCCCGGGTGGGTTAGTACCCTGCCCCCCCCCATACCATCCATTCGGATTCTCCCCCTCCCGGTTCTCCCTCTCCCTACCCCACTACCCCTTCTTTATGCTGGGCTCTTATGTACCTCCCTAGGTGTGGCCTGTCCTCCCTCCAACTATCTATGCTTCCTCCCGTTTATTGTGGGATGGATGTTTATTCTTCTATTTCTGTCATGCTGATTGTACTTACCTCAGGGGACTCATGTTGTACCTGTCCCTTTGGGTCTGGCTTACCTCGCTTAACATAATTCCTTCCAGCTCTTCCCATGAAATAACGTGTTTCATGTGCTCATCGGTGCTTTTCAGTGCTGCATAATACTCCATTGTGTGTATGTGCCAAAGTTTGCTAATCCACTCGTCTGTCGATGGAAACTTAGGCTGTTTCAAAGTCTTTGCCATTGTGAATTGTGCCGCAATAAACATTGGAGCGCATATGACTGGTCGTGTTTTATTTGCTGCTTCAACCGGGTATATGCCCAGTAGAGGGATGGCTGGGTCATGAGGTAGATCAATTTCCATTTTCTTTAGGTATCGCCAGATTGCTTTCCACAGTGGCTGTACAAATGTACACGACCACCAGCAGTGGAGGAGGGTTCCTACTTCACCACAGCCCCTCCAACACTTGTTGCTCTCTGATTTACTGATCTGGGCTAGCCTCAGGGGTGTTAGGTGGTATCTCATGGTTGTTTTGATTTGCATTTCTCCTATGGCAAGGGACTTCGAGCACTTTCTCATATGTTTATTGGCCATATTGATCTCCTCTCTAGTGAAAGTTCTTCTCATTTCTTTTGCCCACTTCCTTAGGGGGTTAACTGTTTTCCTCTTTTTGCAGGTCACGATGGTGTTGTAGATTTTAGTAATGAGCCCTTTGTCTGATGTGTCATTACTAAAAATCTTCTCCCAGTCTGTGGGTTGCCTTGTCACCCTCTTGGCAAAGTCTTTCGAGGTGCACATGCATTTTATTCTTATTAGATCCCATTTGTCGATTTCCAATTCACCTGTGTGTGTCCCCTTCCCTGTTGCAGTGAGCCTATGTGCTCCCTGGGCCAGTACTCTGAGATTAGTCCCGATTCCCTCCTTAATGGTCCTGATGGTTTGGGGTTTGACTTCTAGATCTGTGATCCACCTTGAGTGTATTCTTGTGCATGGGGTGAGGTAGACGTCTTATTTCAACTTTCTACATGTGGATATCCATTGTTTCCAGCACCACTTATTAAAGAGGGCATCTGCTTCCCACTTGACATTTTTGGGACCCTTGTCGAAGATCAGTTGTCTATATGCTGATGATTTTACTCCTGGGCTTTCTATTCTTTTCCACTGCTCTGAGTGTCTATCATTGTGCCAGTACCATGCTGTTTTGACCACTGTAGCTGTGTAGTAGGCATTGAAATCAGGTAGGGCGAGTCCTCCAATTGTGTCCTTCTTCTTGAGGAGTTCTCTGCTAATTCTGGGTTTCTTCCCTCTCCATATGAAGTTGGTGGTCAGTTTTTCCAATTCTTTGAAGAAGGTTGAGGGTAATTGGATTGGTATAGCAGGCCAATACATTTCTAAGGGTTATGGATTCTACTTCAGAATCATTCTCAATCTCAATCCCAGGGCCCTCTTCACCATTGCTGGCTAGACCTGTTCACCTCTTGCCATATATGTGTGTGTGTGTGTGTGTGTGTGTGTGTGTGTGTGTGTATATCACACACACACACACACACATATGGGTTTATTGTAAGTCTGGGTCTGTAGGTTTCTCGGGTGGGAAATGTCTCGGTCCTTGGCTACACACTAGAAATAAATTCACACCAAAGCCTGGTTGGTGATCCGAGTGGGTTTATATACAGGAGAGAAGAAGGTTCCGGCGTTACAGTAAACTGAACACGGGCACCCTCATGACACTGCACACCCAGCCCTGCTGAGTGGAAGGCAGAGAAGCAGCTGAAGGGAAGGTTCCAGCCTTTTAAGGGCTTTCAGCTGTGAGGCGTCAATTAAGCTCTCCTGGCTTGGCCTTGAATTGGTGCATGCCCTTTAGCCTGCATTGGCTTCCAACCTCCTGTAGGGGGCCCCCTAAGCATGGAGAGGAACAACCCCTTGTCTTGCTACCTAACAGGTCTACATTCCTGTATGGTTACATTGAGATGGAAGTAGCCCCTTTAGACAGCCTGTGAGGTTCACCAGGAGCCACAGGCCCCAGCGTTCCCTGTTACCACCTTAAACCTTAAACTACTGTTGGAGTTTATATTATCTGTGCAGGTCTGTGGACATGGAATGTTTCCATGCCAGACCCTGAAGTTGCACAAATAGGCATCCAGAACAGAACTCATACAGGCTCTAATAAGATGCTCAGATGCTTCTTGCTAGGATGAGAATTCATCGAAGTTTGTGAGCAGTTCAGATCTTGTAAGGGAGAACAGGTCAGTAGTGTATCCAGAGAAGAGAGCAAAGGTCAGGGGAAAGGGAGGAGGCCCACAGACATCTGTGCTCTGTGTTTGGCCACAAGACAAGAAACCAGGTCTCCCTGAAAAAGAAAGCAGAACAGCAAGTCCCTCGGAACTAGGACATCTTTAAACCTGACCTATACAACACTCGGCTCAGGGAGGCGCCTTGGAAAACCGTAAAAGCCCGAAAAGAGGGACAAGGAGGAAGCCCAAGTCTTTGGTTTTCCCTGCTGTGCTTTCAGTGTTGAAATGTCTGTGCACGGAGCCTTTGAAATTTCAGAATCAGAGAGTGGATTCATAAGCCAAGCTCCTGCTTTATTCTTCAATGCATTTTAGCCCAACTCCTCCTTGGTGACACATGTAACAGAAATTCTGGACTTAGGAGCCACTTGGTCCTTGGACACTAGGAGATTACAGTGGAATCTGAAACAGGGCTCTAACCACCAACTGGACTGGCCTAGGAAGCCCAAGTATTCAGTCTCCCAAACACCAACCTCCCGTTGCTCTTCATCTGCCTCCACCTTGTTCAGCTTTAGTTGTCCGTGGAAGCGTTTGGCACCCATCTGATGCTTCAGAACCCAGAAAGGAGGAAAGGTAAAACTGGGATTCAAATGAAACAAGATGTGCCCGGGGCTCCTCGTGGCATTTGTCACCTTCAGTTCCCTCTTCGGACGCAGATGTGGCAAGGTTCACAAACAAGCTTTACCAGAAAGAACAGCCTGCTTCCAAGTGAGAAAAAGCCCTTTACACATGAGTTCCTGAGGTCAGCCCAGCCCTGTGCGCCCCCCACCCCTCCCAGAGTCCCCTGCTCTCCGGCGAAGCATTAAAGCAAGTGGAAGCAGAGATTTGCTCAGAATAAAAAATCATTTTTCACAATAGCATGCCACATTCTGGATGGCAATCACGGCTGCACAAACCGTATCCGTCCCCCAGTCATAATGTTGCCGCCTCAGTGACCACACACACACATTGTGTGGTGAGACTCAGAGTCTATTCCATTTGTGATCAATTGTTTCCTCCCTCTCCACACTTTGCACTTAGGAGACATGCTCTCTGGAGGCGGTTGAGGCTTGTCTTGTGGCCAATAATCATCTCCTACGCCTTCCTTTCGAGTCACTAATTTGATGTCTTCACTCAAAGAAATGCCCATAAGTTGAGGTTTCAGAGGAGAGCTCCTTGAGCTCCCCAGACAACAAGGGGGCCGAGTGTCACCGTCATTATCCTGAGCTGGGAGGGAACACTAGTGTTCCGGAGGCTGGGAATCCGTCACTGCCTGCCCATCGCACAGACAGAGCAGGTGCTGGTTATAATTGCTTCTAGACGTCCTGCCATGCTCAGTTGAACGTCAAAGCCATAAACGCTGCCCGACTACAATAAAACTGGAGTACGCAGACATTTCTGCATCATTGCCGGGTGAAAATACACTGAGTGGAGTTGGATGAGATGGCAGCAAGCGCTTAAGGAGGGGGTGCTGTGGGAATACCAACAAGATGACTGCCAGTCTCCGTTTCCTCCTCTCGTCTGCTTTGTGTTTTCTTTCAGGACCAGAAGAAATGATGCATATGTAAGGATAAAAAAATTTTCCATTTCCAGAGGAGTTTTCCACCCCCCAATCTACCCGCAGCCTCCTTTGAGCAAGCCAGTAAAAGCTTTTTTTTTTTTTTTTTAAACCTGCCTTCTCACTATGGCAATTTCCGGAGCTGCTATGTGGCTGTGTTTAAAAGTCCCCCTTGGGATCCAGAGTGCAATCCATATCACAAAGGCATCCTCCCAGTCCCAAATAGCAATGCGACCTCAATTCAGAAGGTTGTTCTTGTTTCCATAGACCCAGAATGGAGTTTAAGCTGTTGATCTTGACTGTGGTTGTCGCGTCAGCCTCTCATGGGCACCTCATGGGCAGTGGAGCAAACTGTGCCTATCTGTGCTACCACCAGGACTGGGAGAGGAAGCCAACAGTGGTGGGCCATAGGTCAATGTGTGGATGGGGATGATCAGGTCTTTCTTCATTATTCTGTTTCAGTCTGGAAACACCACTGAAGCCTGCTCAGTGTCATAGCAACACACAAACCTTCACTGACAGTCTGAGGCACATTGGCTGCAAATCAAACCCGGGTCTTCCCGGTGAAAGTCGATGAGAGGTCTACCACTGAAGCACCGTGGCCCTCACCTCAAACCAGGGCAGTCATTTCCGGAGTTCAAACCAGACCACAATGCAGGATGACTGAGATTGCCACCAGAATCTGATACTGATGCAGAAAAAAACCTAACTACCATTTTATTGACTCCCAATAGGACAAAGATCTGCCCCTTTGGGGTTTTGAGACTTTAAATCCTTACAGCAGGGGTCGCAACCTGTGGGTCGCGACCCCTTTGGGGATCAAATAACCCTTTAACAGGGGTCATCCAATTCATAACGATAGCAAAATTACAGCTATAAAGTAGCAATGAAAGTAATTTTATGGTTGCAGGTGACCACAACATGAACTGTATTAAAGGGTGGCGGCATTCAGAAGGTTGAGAACCATTGCCTTACAGAAATAGACAACCTCATATTTCTCCCACGGACGGGCTAGTCAGTTCAAACCCCTGACCTTGCGATTAGCAGGTTAATGCATAGTCCACTACACCACCAGGGCTCCTAATGATATAATAAGAGATACTATTGTTAGATCTCTCGTGGGAGAAATATACCTCAGTCCTTGGCTTCGCGTGAGAAAGAATTCACTCCGCAGCTTGGATTGTGATCCAAGGGAGTTTTTTGAGAGAAGAAGTTTCAGGTTTACACAGGCACCTCAGGGCCCCTCACCCCTGCACAGCTTGCCTAGAAGCTGCTGGAGAGAAAGTCACTACGTGGGCTCCAGGATCCTGCCTTTTTTTTTTAAAAATCGTTTTATTAGGGGCTCATACAATTCTTATCACAATCCATACATACATCAATTGTGTAAAGCACATTGTACACTCACTGCCCTCATTATTCTCAAAACATTTGCCTCCACTTAAGCCCCTGGCATCAATCAAGTCCTCATTTTTACCCCTTCCTCCCCGCTCCCCCATCCCTCAAGAAACCTTGATAATTTGTGAGTGGTGATAGTGGGAGGGTAGAGGGAGGGTGGATTGGAAAGAGGAAACCGATTACAAGTATCTACATGTGACCTCCTCCCTGGGGGACGGACAACAGAAAAGTGGGTGAAGGGAGACATCGGAGAGGTCAAGATCCTGCCTTTTCAATTCCTCCATAGGGAGGCATGGTTGATGGTCCTGGTCAACCCCATTGGCTGGATTGAATTCACCTGGCCCAGATGGGCCAATCCAGGTGTAACACCCACCTAGGTGTACCACCCCTTCCTGGCCGGAAGTTTGAACCTGAGCATATGTAATGGATGACCCAGTCCCTATGCTAAGCTACCTAACAGTATTTGCAAGATGCCGAGCAATGTTCTAAGCTTTTTGTATATAATAATTCAATTATTTCACTTAACAAGCCTATATGTGGACTCTATTCTTGCCTCATTTTACAGATGAAAAATCAGTGGCACAGGATGATAAAGTCATGAGCCTATGACCACACAGTGAGGAAGTGGAAAGGAGAGATTTGAACCCAGGCTGCAGAGTCCATGCCTTGGGTGCCTACAGCGCCACATAGGACACAGGAAAGCATGGAGCAGACTCGGCGTAAGACCTAGCATGTATGTGCTAGCACTGCATGAGAGTAGCTGCTACTCAGATCCAGAAGAGAATACAAGGCTATTGCAAAAATTATTTTTTCCAAGAGAGGGTGGAATTCTGCATCTTGTGCGAAATCCCCCAACCTGCACATGGCACAGCTACTTCAGAAGGTTCCCAACAATGTGTGCTGTGTGGCAAACCAAACTGAGCTCAGGGGGAGCTGGTCTGTGGGTTATGTTACCCAGAAGGTGAGCAGTTTGAACTCACCAGCCACCACTCCAAGGGAGAAAGAGAAGGCTTTCTGCTCCCATGGACTTACAGTCTTTGAAGTGGCAGGGAGCATTTCCATGCAGCCTATGATTAGGATCTAGGAGGGTGAGGGTGGATGGAGTTGGTTGAGACCTGGCTTCAGGGCATTTCCCAGAAGGGCTTCCTGCAGTGACTCTGCCTTCAGGAATGTCTGGTGACCCTGAGGGCAGCAAAGTCCTAAGCACACTCAGGCAGTGGTTCTCAACCTTCCTAATACAGGTCCTTTTGTTGTGGTGACCCCCCGACCATTAAATGATTTTCTTGCTACTTCATCACTGTAATTTTGCTACAGTTATGAATTGGACGAGCCCTGTGAAAGGGTCATATGACTCCCAAAGGGGTCGCAACCCACAGGGTGAGAACCACTGCACTAAGGGTTCCCCTTCCGGGCAGCTCTACCAGTGTCTGATGTGCATAGTTCTGTGAAGTGAGAGAAATGAACTTAGTGTCTGCTTCTGGTGACAGTTGATGTGGGTGGGCTTTCTCCCTATGTCAAATCCCTCTCAAGCCATTTGTCACCACAACATAAAGCAAGAAGAGGAGGCAGCATAGCAGGACGGTAAGCAGAACAAAGATTGAATAAACACAATTCACTTCAATCATGAATCGGGTGCCCTTGAGATGTGAGGAAGACCCCAGTCTAGTGACATTAGATCAGGTTTAGGGATTGAGTGACAGGACCCTCTTGGCTCCCCTCAGCCCCTATCTTGCTTTCCCATTGACCCTGCCCCTTACATCGTGATTGGTCCTTATTCCAGCATGATGGTTGGTTTCATAAGCACGACATGTGGGAATGTGTTAGTCGATAGGTTATACAGGCACAGTCTCTGGAATGGGTAAGTGAGGAGGCGTGACTGGTGACATGACTGGTGGAATGGATCATGTGAAGTGATTTGAGATCGTTGTTCAGACCTGATAGGTCATCCAGGCCTCTAGTTGATCCTGGCAGTACTCTAGTTTAAGGAAACAGAATGTTAGGCATTTAAGTCATATTTGAGCTTAAATTTTGAGCAATAGGCTGTGGCTCACAGTGAGAGTCTATGTGGAGACCCTGAATCCATTTTGAGGGGCCACACATTCAGCCACCATTGAGTTCTTTCCTACTGCTGACTGGCAGTAGAAAGCTTGTCCATCAGGCAGTGTGCTTGCGTCCACTCCCCGGGCCAGACTCAGCGATATACGGTCATGTGCACATCCCAATGAAGGTCCCGCTCATGCTCTCACAGGCCCTCCCGCAACTCCATGAATTGATCCGTCTTCAGGGACAGTTTTGTGACAAAGGTGTTTGTTTTCCATGTCTCATTTAAGCTTTCAGGAGCTCGGGTGGTGATGCTGGATAGTGTTGGACTATTAACAGCAAGGTCGCTGGTTCAAAGCCACTAGTCATTCCACAGGAGAAAGATGAGGTTATTGCTTCCTGTAAAGGTAGCAACTTCAGGATCCCTACACAGAGTCACTATGAGTCAGAGTCAGCAGGACAGAATGGGTGTCATTTTATTTAAGTAACTGTGGCTGTGGGTCCTTCCGACACCATTGGGGCCTCATGCGGATGCCCTCCTTCATCCAGAACAGCGGTTTGTGCCTTTTTCTTGTGTAAAACATAGCAAAGGAGTTCCTAATAAAATATAGTTGAATTGGGAGTCTTTTTTCCCTCAAACAAAGTAAATCCATAAATAGAAATGAGACTATGGTGCTAATAACCAGTTGGAGAGTTGAGAGAGCTGAACTCTCAATCCTGGTAGAAACCCATTGTGACTTTAAAAACTTGCTCAAGGTCATCCATAGCCTATGAGGTTGAGTTGAGCAGACACAAAACAGATGTGTTGGGGAGTAATTGTGTACATTAAGTAAACAATTTATCTTTCTAAAGATTCTGTCTAAAACTTACTTTAAATAGTAAGTTTTCCCCTGGGCTAGGGAAAGGTCAGGGAGCTTAACCCCCTAGTATCCACCCCCTCTCAGCATTCATCATGTTAGGCCAGAGGAGCCAAATCACACCCACTACCCAGGGAGCACTGCTTCCAAAAGCCCATTGCCTGTGCCGGGGCAGAGGGCAGGTACCCGGACCAGAAATGCTGACAGAGTGGAACCAGCGGGCTCAGCCCCCAGCTTCCTGAGAGAGCAGCTGTGATGGTTCACTTTTGGAAAAATGTCAATGCATGACTTGGGCAGCACGAAAAGCAGATGTGCAGAGGTTGTTCGCTGTATTCCAGAAGTTCACACACTCTCCGGAGGCTCCTTGGCTCAATGGCAGGAAGTCGTTGGTGGCTTCCACCTTCAATCCCAAAAGGCCACTGCCGTCCAGTGGATTCCAACCACAGTGACCCTATATGGAGTTTTCAAGACTGTAAATCTTCATGGGAGCCAGCAGTCTCATTGTCCTCCTTGGGACAGGGAGCTAGCAGCCCGTTTCACCTCCAGCACCCCTTCCTCTCTAATTCTGGATCCAGTCCCTCCAAATATCCTGCCCTGCCCTTGTCTAGGCTTCTTAAATGCGTTCCATGCTGCTTATGTTAGTCTGGGTGCCTTAGCGAAACAAATCCACAGAAACGCGTATGTATAAGAGAGAGTTTTATGTAAAGGGTGAGTGCACATCAAGAAAACATGCCCACATTTGCTTATGCACCCGCTTTGTCTTCAGCGATCATGTTGGGGTAGGCTGGTGTGCTTTTTCCATGTGGGCTTTGTTGTTTCTTAGCTAGATGGCCCCTTGTTTATCTTCCAGTCTTTAAGACCCTGGACACTATATCTTTTGATAGCCGGGCCCCAGGGTGCTTAACCAATACACCACAAGGGTTCATTAGCATGTGACTTATCTCCTGCCATTCACACTAGATGCTCAAAATAGCAGGAAACCAGGTTTCTCCTTTGTGGCCACACCAGGTACTGACAGAACCTAGAACAGAGACATGCTTAGTTATATATCTTGACTATCATTAGCATATTATATGCCAGGCAATCTGTAAGCCTTCGCTCCCCTGACCTCTCACAGCCTTGGTAAAATGAAGCTAATAAAAGTAGTGCTCTCACAAGCTTGGTAGGAGATTAAACAACTCATGTAAGGCTACACAGCCTATCAACGAGGAGGCGAGATGAGGCAGTGTGTGGCTGCTGAACCCACACCCTTCACAACACCTCCATTAAAATGACTGAGGGCTATGAGGAACCAGACAGAAGCAGGTTCACACCCCAGATTGAGTCAATTTAACTGCCTATTGTGCCTGACCCTTCTATCTCTGATCTTAGAAATGGGGTTAACAACAACAAAACACTGTAGAAGAAATGTCCAGCAGATGACAGGCATGCGATTAAACAACAAAAAATAAATCACTTAAGTTGAAATTCGAACTCCTGGAAACCCCTCACATGCGTGCAGAGAAGGATTGAGCCCATACGGTGTTTCCAGTGCCCCCGTCCTTCCCACCTAAAATGAGCAGTTGATAAGGTAATGCCTGGATTGTTCCAAGCCCCGACTGTGGAGAACTAAAGGAAAACCCAGCATTATGAATCTTTGAGCACAGCCCTGCTGGGAAACCTCCCTGCAGTCACTTGTTGAAGACTGGAGGAGGGACAAGAGTAGGGAGAAGAACGAGGACTGAATGTGACACATAAGCAGGGGTGGCCTACATTCCATAAAGGAAAAAACTCAAGGTCTGCTTTTCTGGTGCCGGAAAGTTAAAACCCATCTGGTGCAGTTGAAAAGGTGTGTGTGTAGTGGGGGGGGGGGGTGTGTTAGGGAGGAGGGGCGATGAGTCCAAAGGATGAACTCCATCTGCAATTGTGTCCTCAACTGCTTTCCCCTGCTAGCCATACGATATTTGTGTCTGGCCTGCCCTGCTTTTGTTATCAAGCCCAGAGAGGGCAAGAGACTAGCTCGAAGTCACACTGCAAGTTGGCAGCAGAATCAGGCCGAGAACTCTGGATGCTTAGAAAGCTTCACACAGACCTGAGAAAGTACCAAGGGAAGACCTGTTCGCTAACTGGGCAGCACTCACTGCATGCCAGCGCTGTTCCAGTGCCCCAGCCAGGGCATTGCTCCCTGTGTCCGTGTGTCTTCAGTGATGCACACAGGTGACGGATTGGCTTTTAATAGCATGCTTGGAAGGTTGAGGCCACCCAGCGCCACGTAGAAAGAAGGGCCTGCAAATCTACTTCAGACCAAGCAGCCTTTCAAGACCCTGGGGAGCACAGTTCTTCTTGGACACACAAGGAGGCCAGGAGTTGAAGTTGATTCCATGCTGTAGTTGATTCCATGGTTACCGGTTGTAGCTATACCTAGAGTCACATCCACATTCATGTTTATATCTCTTCACTCCATGGGGTGTTCATGGCTCCAACTCTTCTGAAGCAGACCACCAGGATTTTGTTTAAGAGGCCTCTGGATAGGTTTGAACTGCCAACCTTTTAGTTTGTAGCTGAGTGCTAAACAACTTGTGCCATGCAGGGTGCTAAGCTCAGAAACTCAGTCGGTGCTTCATGATCTCAGTTGGAATTATAGAGAGGGTCAGTGATGACCCATTGACTGCTGGGTAATTGTTGATGTAGTCTCCCTGTGCAGACATGTAAAGTACCTGAAAACTTAAAATCCAACTCATTGAGTGCATCATCCTGCTGTGCGCCAGCCCAGCAGCATGCTCTGCTGGGGACATTTGCCATGCCTGGAGACATTCTGAAGAAGGGAGCCCCACTGCCATCTAGTGGGCTGAGACCAGGGATGCTCGCTTAGCATCCGGGTGCAGGGAACAACACAGCCCCACAAAAATGATGTTGACCAAAATGTCAGCAGAGCTGCCACTGGGAAAATGGTCTAGTCCAAGCGCTGACCTTCATAGAGGAAGAAAGCCAATCCAGAGCAGCTAAGTGACCTGCTGTGGGTTGCACAGCCTGATTCCAAGCCCAGTACTATACCCATAGCTGTTACCACTTCCAAAATTAAACATCAATAGCTGCCCAAAGGCCTCTTAGTTTGAGGACCAAGTAAGACAGTAAATGAGAAAACCCTTTGACAAATGTGGCATGCTGCACAAACATGAGATGTTATTACCCAGGATCTTTTGATATATGTAAATAGATCTTGTACCAGGTCAGTTAATTTTCCAACTGCTCTATCTGAGCTTTCAGATGGCAGCACCTCTGTCCAACCCAGGAAAGGACTCCTGTGCAGGCTGAGCAGCCCTGGAAAGCCTCATGCCTGGCTTCTCCCACCCCTCAGCTAATCTCCAAATGATTAATAAGGGCTCTCACTATGTTGTGGCTCCCAGCTGACAGATACTAGGCTATCAATGCATTCGTATCACCTCCTTCATGCCAGAGGGACTCAGTTATTCGAGGGGTTCCAAGGAGGACCCAGCCTGAAAGAGAAACGGGCGAGAGAGAGGAGCGAGACCAAGCAGATTCTTGTCAAGGTCTGAGTTTATTGCTACACTAGCCTCTCTATAAAGGGTGAGACAAACAAGGGAGTTCAAAGGGGAGATAAAAAAAAAGGAAGGGCGGGGGTGTAGAGCACACAGGGCAGGCGGCCGCAAGTCTGCAGTTGGAATGTCCGGTGCTGGAGCAGACAAGGGTGGGCCATCTGGTGTGTGTCAGGGTAAGATAAGGTTGAGGTGACGTGGCTTTAGCCCTGCTGGGCAGGCAATATGGCCTTGGTTTTGTCAGGCTGATTATGTCCGGTTCCCAACATGAGAGAAGCCAGGAATATCTCCTCTCACAACTGTGCAGCAAATGAGATCAGATCTCCCAATCTGATTTTCAGCCCTCCTGTCTTTCCAAGTGAAGTGGATGGTCCATTTCACGTTGTCTCAAGTCTTTGCATATTGCATGCCAACATTGCAACACAGGGCGCGGCTGTGGGTCTTAGTAGACAAAGCCCCCACCCAGAACCCTGCCCCCAGAGCTCCTTAGTCACCCTTCACAACGCAGGTCCAGGCCGGGCTCCACATTGCAAGGCGATCAACCCTGACCCTCCAGTGTGGCCGTCCTCACACGCTCCCACACCCACCTAGAAGGACTGGAGATGAGAGATTCCGGAAGCTCCCTGCCTCATCTGCCTCCCTCTCCAGAGTGACAGAGCAACTGTAACTGATTAGGCAGGATGCAGCCTCATTCCCAGTCCCCACCCTCTCTGGGAAAGCAGGGCTGTCTGGCACCTCATCCAAGGCCTTTCCCCTGTTATCTCATTACTGAGTAGCTGCTCCTCTACCACCCACCTCCGTCACCTCATCTAAATACGGGGGAGATGAGTATGTCTTCTTTGCTGCTCCTTCCCTGAGTCCACCCCAGGAGCTCCCTGAACAGATCATCAATCACTTCTCATTACCCCTGCAGCAGCCGTCAGATACTGCTGAACAGAGACAGGCGCCTCCCCTGCTGCTGCCAGGCTCCAGTGCACATGTGCACACACACGTGCACACACATTGTACAGGCCCACTCACATGGACACACAAGCATGCACACCCATGTGCACAAACTTTGTTCAGAGGTGGGAATTCTGCCCATTTTAGCCTCTAATATTGCAATCAGAGAGTGATAGAACAATGAAAGATGAAGGTGGATGAAGGAAGATCTATTTATTCCCTTACTTGTTACATAACCATTCAGGGCTCTTTTTTTATCCGTACAAACACACCACCACCACCATCAACAATCATCAAGTAGCTGTCATGTATGCAGTGCTGCCCTATTCAAGGCGGTGCTGAGTATGTGAGGAGGATTCTCTCTAAAGCACAGCTCTGAGGAAGTCTGTCTCCTTCGCACTTTTACACACACAGGGTGAGGAGCCTGCAGGAGGCTCCGTGCGTTGGGTGAAGCCACACGATGAGTGAGGAGACCGAGGGTGAAGCCAGGGGAGTGAGAGCGCAGAGTTCACCACTTCACCACCATGCTGGTGTGCACAATCGATGAAAGGGTGGCTGCCAGCAGCAGGACAGAAAAAAAGTAAAGCATGTAACTTGTGGTTTTAGCTCTGGCTTACTTCCAAAAGGAATTGTTTTTGTTGTTCTAAAAAGCTTTATACCAAAAAAAAAAAGAAAGAAAGCTTTATACCTCTATAAAAACAAAAGGCTACTGCTGTCAAGCACCTTCAGACTCAAGCCAGAGGAGAGCTCTCCCAGTGGGCTTCCAAGCTGTATATCTTCGCAGAAACACAGTACCTCCTGTGGAGTAGCTGGTTGGTTCAAGCCAGCAACCTGGCAGTTAACAAGTACGTCCCTTGTACCTGTAATACCTGTATAAAGTGTATTAAATATGAACTACTCCTAGTGTGTAATTTTAAATTGAATTATTGTGCCTGGAACTTTTTTTTTAATAGCTAAGAATGGTGAAATCAGACTCCTTTAGATGTTATGAGAAGAATAGACACTACACAGGGCTTGGACCCAACCCAGCTTAATTCAAAGGAAGGCAGATTTATTTTCTTCTGCTTCCCAGAAGGTTCCTCAGCAGAACGTGTGTTAAACAAAATTGTTTAGCTATGGAAAAGAGCAATCTCCTCTTGGGAAGATTCTGGTAGAAAGGGGCTTTGGTTACATATCCAGCTCAACCCAGCCCCAGAGCCCTCGTCATGTTTTATTTTGTTTTGCCCTTGACACTGATTGTCTTGGGAACTGTGGCCCCCGAGCAATGGCCAGGAAGTCAGGTCTTCTTGATGTAAATCCTCTAATATCCCCTACAATGATTTTCAGTGCCAATGGTAAGGCCCGCCCAGTGGCTGCCACATGCCCCTGAGCAGACACGTCAGAGCAGATGAGAGCATGAGACAGCATTTAAGAGAATGGTAGGCTGGCCTTGACTTAGCTGTTTGGCCTCTCCTCAGAAGTCATTTGTGACACTGACTGTCATGGGTTTCATTAAGAACAAGTCTATCTCTACCAAAGAAAACTGCAAGGTAAGAGGACTTTCAGCTCCAGCTACATATGTCTCCAAACTTACGTACATATTGTCCTGTTTTCAGAAGAAAAAAAATGTACTCAGTGCCTCCCGGGCAAATAAAAACTTTGGTACTACAACCTACAATCCCAGATAAAGTGTAGGTATCTGCTTTGGCAGCTCCCCTGGATCGAGCTGCTCCAGTAGCTCTCCACAAAAACCCTGTGAAGAGATGATCAGGCAGGGTAGCCTAGTCTGTTCTGCAGAAAGAAGCTACCCCTGGAACCTCAGTGGCTTAAAATCTAGAAGTTTATTCTTGTTCATGCAAATTCTGACACTGGAAGGGCAATTCTACAGGGTGTTTGTCCTGCACACCGTCCGTCAGTGATTCGGGCTGCTTCACAAATATGGTGCCACCAGATCAAAAGGTGGATTCCAGGTCATCACAGAAGAGGAAGAGAGAAGTGGGGGTTGTGGATCAGTCTTTACATGCTTTGACACTTTAGTTGACATAGATCGCTGGATAGGGCTGCTTATATAAAGGTTATCAGTTCAAACCACCTAGCTGTACCACAAAAGGAAGGAGTCATCTGCTTTCATAAAGGGTACAGCCTAGCCAACCTCATGCAACAATTGTACTCTGTACCACAAGGGGTGAGCATGAGTCAGAACTGACTTGAAGGCAACAGGATTTGGGGTTTTTTTTGTTTGTTTGTTTGTTTGTTTGGTTGGTTGGTTGATTGGTTTGGTTTGGTGAGTGGGAGGTGGTTCTACCTACAGCATATTAATCTGAAGTAGTCACTTTAGGTTTTTTTGTTTGTTTTTTGAGAGATGTGGAAAAGCTCATTGGCTTTAATGGGGAGTTAACTCTGCCACAGACGGCCTCCTCAAAATTTCCCTCCCGCTTCAGAAACTAGCAGAGATTTTCAATGAAGGAGCCTGCTGCCACCCGCTGGACATCTCCTTGCAAGGTCAGTCCTTTGGAGCCATTGGGAGGGAGAAAAAAGAGACTTTTATTCCTGTAAAGAATTCCAGCCCCAGAAATCCTGAGGGGGAAATTCTGCCCTGTCCTCTCGGGTCGCTATGAGTCCGAATTGAATTTATGGCTATGAGTTGAGTTGTAATTCCATTCACTTACTGCTCTTGACAGGTTGCTAGATTAGGGCTTGTCTTCCCAAATGCCAGCACTAAACGAAAATGAGCTGTCCGGGCCACAACAAAGGGGTTGGAAATACATCAGGCACACTCATTAGACACCTATGGCAAAATTCAGAACTGAGCATGCTCTGACCCAAGTCATGTAGACCCAGGTGGAAGGTCCACCTGGTCATACAGAATAGGACTTCACAAAAGTGCACCGAAATCAACCAATACGATCGACCAATGTCCTCCAGTGGTGTTGGGAGGTGATAGAAGTAGGCCTGGGCTCCTTGTCGCCCTCCCTTGTTCACGTGCTCTGCAAGTGGAGGGTGAGGCCCTTGGGGGTTCCTGCCGTGGCTCCTCAGCTGGTTCTGCACTCCTGCTCAGGTATTCCTCCCATGAAACCGCCATATTCAGCTGCAAACTTTCCCCACCCCTGCCATGCAGCCCGGCGTGCTTTCCGGTGATACTGGGGACTTTTGGGGACTGCGATACCTGAAACTTTCTTCCATAACATTCACTTGGATTTACAAAACTGCTTCTGCCATATGAATTCTTTCAGCGTTGCTAAGCAAGAACTGAGGTCAACCACCCCAGAAACCTAACACTATCAAGTCAATTCTGACTTATATCAATCTAGGGGGTCCTCAAACTATGGCCTGCGGGCCGCATGGCCCTCAGAGGACATTTATTCAGCGCGCCGGGTGTTAGTGCCCCGTTTTTTTTAACTTCAAATTAGGTATGTGCAGTGCGCATAGGCATTTGTGCATAGTTTTATTTTTAAACTATCGTCCGGCCCTCCAGCGGGTTTGAGGGACAATGAACTGGCCTCCTGTTTTAAAAGTTTGAGGACCCCTGAAAGGACAACGCAGAACTATGCCTGTGGGTTCCCGAAGTTCTAAATCTTTACAGGAGCTGAGAACCGCATCTTTCTCTGTGAGCCACTAGCGGATTCCAACTGGTCGGCCTCATGGTCACACACATTCCACCAGGCTCCTTGAGCCTTAACTTGATAATTTAATGAAATGATACTTCTCCAAGTCACACTGTATCATGGTCTATAATCTTGCTATTCTAATATCAAATTTAAAATAAGGAATATAGTTAAGCTCCAAATCCATAAGCAATAAGATCATTGAATCTCTTTGGACACTATTACTTAAAAAAAGAAAAAACTCTGTTCAATTATTTTCAGCACAGAAAAGCTTCCAGTGTTTACAGCTTAGTATTTAATTGCTTTTTCTCTTCTTCTTTTACATTGGTGAATCATTTTGAGCTTATAATAATGTCAAAAGAAATAGTTTCCAGAGCCTCCAGGCATTCACTGTGTAATGATCATTTAAAAGATTTCTTGGTTAGAGGGTCCTCAAAAGAATAAAAAGGGTGTCCGCATCCCTGGTCATTTCTATATTCAAAAGAAGAAATTGCTCATCAAATGCTACAAGCCAATTTCTTTCTTCAGCCAAACTGCCCATTTTAGCATCACTGAATTAAGCAAATGGTTCTACATTTCAAAGTCAACAATGATACTCTTTTCCCTTTAACACGAGCATCTTAAACAGCTCAAAAAGTAGTCGAGCTCTTTATTATGGCTTTTCCTGAGAAAGCTGTTTCGTTGTTTATTTTATTTATTCATCTAGACTTTCATGTTAAGATTTGTGTATTTTAAGTTCTGCTAGTCAGGACATTTTAAATGGAGCCAGATTTTTTTTTATACTTTGTCTTTTAAAATATAATGAGACTGAGCAGTACATCCCTTAATAAAATATAAAGTCTTCCTATTTCTGTTTGTTTGTAATTTCCCTAAGGATATCTCTTAATGTAGTAAAACCAAAACGCCCCATAATGAATTACATTTGGTCTACTGGGGGTTGTGGCCAACCTTTAGATAGAAAAATCCAGAGACTCCCTTCTGCATCTCCTTTCCCAACCAAACCCCGGTGGCTGGAGGCTGGAAGGAAGAAAGAGGCTGGGCTGCTGGGGCAGGGTGGGGAAGGGGTAACCTTGCAGATTATTTCAAATTCTACTCTGAAGGCAGAAAGTTATCCCAATGAGATAGCTAGAGATTCACTTCCTTAGAAAAAGATTGAAATTAATGTGTCCCTTAGAAAAGCCAAAGGAAAAAAGTCGTTATTAATTTAGGCAATTGAAGAACTTTGAAAGCCATGTCTAGTACATAAAAACACCTGTCCCTAGAGCCCATCGGCCTAGGAAACTGAATTTTTATACCATGTAAAATAAAGGAAGGTCATTTCTTAGACTTGCTCAACAGAAGATTGTCATTTTAAACCGGTTACTGTAATGAGAAGCTGGGTTTTCGTAAAAAGGACTGAATGCTTGAGTCAGTGTGAAATGAAATTAGAGATGCATGTTCTGCGCATGGCAGCATTTCCGGAGGAGTCTGTGTTCCCGTGACTGCTCTCAATCTGTGTCGTGCCTTCTGGGAAACTCACAGCGTGGTGCCCACATCTAGTCTCTCGGACTTTCTTGCCAGCTTTGGAAAGGTGTTGAGTCTGTTGGATCTGCTGCACAGAGACAGCATGCAAGTGGACCCTTCCCACATTCCTCAGAGAGCAGCCCCCCAGTGTAAAGCTGTGGGTGAGGTTTGATGACCTTTGCCCCTTCATCATCCCGCATTCTTTGACGGACCCAAGCGCTCCCCTGAGGCATTACCGGAGAAGCAGCTACCCCATAGTTTCCAGATGGTGGGTATCAGCCTGTGTGCTCATTGGGATCGCCAGAGAGCTGTCCAAAAGACATCTTTGTCCCATCTCCACTGAGTCCGATTTTATTGGCCTGGAATGCAGCCTAGGTGCTTGGATTTTTTTCTCTCTCATAAGTTTTTATTGTGAATTGGGTGAAGGTTTACCAAGATCATCAGTTTTTTATTCAACAATTCATACACATTGTGTTTTATGCCACTTATTGCAATCTCCACAATATAATATGACTTATTCCACTCCCTACTTATGTCTTCTGTTTCCCTTCCTCCTCTCTTCCTACCCGTCTGAACTTGGGCCTTGGATTAATACTGCCCTTTTGAGATCAAATGGTTTGCTGTTTTCAGGTTTGTGTGCCTCACTTGAGTAATTGCTCCCATTATAGACCAATCTATTATTTGGCTGAATATTGAACCACAGGTAGGAGTTCATTTTCAAACTTAGTGAATAAGGACCATCATTTCAGAGGTTCTGTTAGTCCCTATCCAGCCAATAAGCCTGTTCTCTTTTATGACTGTGAATTTTGCTTCACTATCTAGGACCTTTTGATGTGATCCCTTTCAAAGAAGTTGGAATTGATAGTTGGAGATCATCTAGTTATTCTGTGCTCAGAGTCATGAAGTCTAATGTTCATGTGGTCCACTCACCACTCTTTCCTCCAGAGTGAGGGTGACAATACTTGCCACCTAGATGGCCACTTGTGAGCTTCTGAGATCCAGCTGCTACGCACCAGCGTGGATGTCGACCATAGTCTTTACAGTCTAGGTAATGACAATTGTTCTTGGTGTCCTTCACAACTATAATCCCCAGCCCCCAAGCCCAATAAAGCACTCCCTCCAGTTGTTCGGTTATGCCTAAGGAGTTTTGATAACTTCATCTTCTGTGTGCTCCGGAATATTCAATTCCCTGGATGATCAGAATGCTCAGTCAGGGCTCAGAATCTTGGTGTTAAGGCTCCTGGTGAGATCCTGGCACATCAGACACAGAGGTTGTGAGGCTAGAGGATGGGCAGAAGGGGATCATACTGAGTCTAACAAGGAAAGAAAAGGAAATGAAGGATATAAGCAATTAAAAGCAAGCGCATAAATAGATACAAATACACAGATGGCCCTTGCAACATTATTCCCAATCTCGCAAACGTGTCAACGGTCTAAATACCCATCAATAGGTGAATGGATAAGTCAAACATGTTGCCTACGGTATATACAATGGACTACTACTCAGCCATAAAGAGAAATGAACTCTTGACACAGGCTACAAGAGGAATGAACCTCATAAGCATTATGCTGAGTGAAATAAATCAGCTTCAAAAAGGACACATTTTGCTTAATTCCACTTACAAGAAATATCTAGGCTAGGAAAATGAATAGAGACAAACATCTTCCAATTGTTTCCAGGGATAGGTAGGAAGGTAAGTATGGTTGTTACATAATGCCATGTCAATTGGACAAATAAGTGAGGTGGAGTCTTTCTTATACCTATATGAGTGTCCTTGGATTTATTTCTCTAGTCAACCCAGCCTAACCCAGTAGGGCCTGGAGGGGAAGTGCCATCCCTGAGACGATACTGAGCTTCCATAAGGGTGATGACATAATTTTGGAATGGGTAAGGATGATAATATGAACAACATGCAGAATGCCACTTAGTTATAATCTTGTAGAGCGTGGAAGTGACGAATGTTTTGATGCATGTATATTTAGTACGATTTTTAAAGAGTGTACGCAAAAGAGCAATATGGCAAGTCTGTGTTGCCATTTGCTGTTGCTCAGCTAAAAGCGATTCGGGCCTGTGTAGTCCAAAGGGAACCACAGAGGCTCAGGAGGAAAGCTGGTACCATCTCCAACTAAGACTTGTCTGACCAAATGCAGAGTCTCCCTCCAAGTAACTGACAGGTCAGAGGCAGCTCATCTCTGCTGCAGAAGCAATGATTTGTCTCAATTCCCAGACCACTGTCACAACCATGTCTTGTTGCCCTCGGTGCCCCCCTTCCCCACCACAATAAGTCACTAGAAAGCCATGTTTCATTTAAAAACAAACAAATAAACCCCTTCTGCCTCCATCCTGGCACTGTTTCAGCTTATTTAGCATCATAACATATGTCATCTGTTTCCCTAAACAATCTAACATGGACATGGCACGATGGGACTGATGAGTTAGGCAAATGAGTACCAGCCTGCCCTCTGAACACACACGATGGTATTTGACTTGCTGTTAGTAGATGCTGTCGCGTTTCTTCTCCTCTTTCCTGGAAAATAAATATAGAAAAGAAAGAGGCCATGAAAAGGGCTGCAAGATGTTTAGCTCTGGTCTTTCTAGAAAGTGTAGAAAAAAAGCATGTGACCCCTGCCTGCCTTTAGATGCCCCACTCCTCTGGCTGACAAGGATTGCGCACTGACCATGGACAAGACATCTGGATCTGGGGGGAGGATATAACAATTGCCCCCACCAGCAAAGAGTTTCCAGATTTACGGGACTGCACAGGCCAGGGAGCAGCTCATAAAAAGAACAAGAAGAATCGCAAAGGAGGGTGTGCTCCAGCACCACTTCGTCCAGCTGCAGACACATGAAGGCAAAGTTTCCTTTGCTTTCAGTCAAGTTTATGATTTCCGCGGCATCCCTTACCAACACCTTCACAAAGATCTAGGTTCTTGGGTTGTTTCGTTCCAGGGCGGACATCACCTTGGTAAAGCCACACTTTATGGACAGCTCATGGTCCAAGAATTCCACCTATATGTTTTGAAAGGGGCCACGTTAAAACTCCTGGCTCAGACTTTCAGGACTGGGCACAATACAGCAAACCCACCATGGGGACAGCAGGATTTGGTAACACTCTCATCTCCATCACAACCTGGACCTGGCAAAGCTATTTTCTTCCACTCACCATCTTTCAATCAATATTTACTCAGCTATTAGTTGCTCCCCAGGCTCAGCATCAGAAAAGTGTTCAAACGTTACCGAATTGTCCATCTAATGGTAGAGGTCTGTGCAAGGGATATGAGAGCAAGAGGCTCAGAGATGATCAGTGGGTAACGAGAGAGGGATTCACCTTTATCATTTGTAGAAAGCCCCTGAGGCTTAGTCACATTGGCAGACTTTCCCTGGAGCAAGCAAATAAAGCTGCTCCCGGCTCAGCTCCATTCCTGATCTGGTCTTGCCATGAGACTATCCAGGCTTTGTCCCAACCCCACATTCTGGAAAGCACGAGTGGAAGGAGGTGGATCTCGGGGATACCATGGAAAAGAATGGGCATTGCACAACACTTCATTGTACTCATATGGAGCTTATACAAAGGCCAAGAGATAGAACCAGGTGAGACTGTGAACAGGACAAGGTGATACTGCATGGTTTAAAATCAGAAAAGGTGTGCATCAGGGTTGTATCCTTTCACTGTTCTTATTCCATCTGTATGCTGAGCAATTTATACAAGAAGCTGGTCTATGTGAAAAAGAACATGGCATCAGGATTAGAGGAAGACCCAAGTAATGTCATTAGGAACATTTTCTCACTAAAAATTTTAGGTCATGGCATCAAAAAAGTGTCATTTTAACCTAAATGGGTTTTTAGACCAGTGAAATA
Organism: Tenrec ecaudatus; assembly: GCF_050624435.1. Lineage (NCBI taxonomy): Eukaryota > Metazoa > Chordata > Mammalia > Afrosoricida > Tenrecidae > Tenrec > Tenrec ecaudatus. The sequence goes on from NW_027457985.1 coordinate 94,978, forward strand.
ACAGCGAGAGTGAGTCAGCATTGTGCACAGAATTGAGCGATACTGGTTCTTTGGGAAATTCATAATCCAACACTGACACTGCTGAGATAAAGGATGACAGTGAGGAAGATTCTACACCTGAGCTCTGTGATGGGCCAACGTGGTGCTCTACTCTCTTCAGGAATGGATGAGCCAGCTCCACCAAGATTCCCCTTTACTGGAGCACCTGCTATGTATGTAGACGTTGAACACAAGAACGCTTTGGCGTTCCTACAATGATTTCTGACCCATGAGGTCATCGAAAAATTGATTATGATAGCCCGGAGGTTTACTTTCAGGTTTTAACCCCTCTTCAGTTAATTTCTGTGCATGGGGGAAGGTTTGGGGCTTGCTTCATTTTCCTACATACGGTATCTCAGTTTGTCCAACACCATTTGTTGAGCAAGCAGAATTTGTCCCTTTGGATATTTCTGTGTCCTTTTTCGAAGGCTAGTTTCCTGTTGACTGGTGAATATATGTGTAGCTTTTCTGTTCGAATCCATTGATCTATATACCTCTCAGTGTACCAATACACTGCTCTCCCTTAGGGAAAAACAACAACAAAAGTTGTATGAGCCCCTATATAATGATTTTTTTAATGGACGATGAACTATTTTCCAGGCCAGCACTATCCTATGTTTGAGCACATTGCTGCAGCCACTGTGTCAATCCATCATGCCTTATAGCCTGCGGTACTCATGTTCAGGTATAGTGTTCTGCCATTCACAAGGTTCACACTGGCCAGTTCTTTCAGAAGTGGAAGACCAGGTCCTCCTCCCTCGTCTCTCTGTCTGGAAACTGCTGAAGTCTACTTGCAGTGAGTGACCCAGCAGGCATTTGAACTACTGGCTGCAAAATTTCCACCATTACAGCCAAATGCAGGCCACCACAGTACAACAGACAGTAACAGCATCTTAACACCACACAAAGGCTCCTCCCTGGGGAGACCACGTGTTCAGGCAATTGCTGCTGTTACACATGTAAGTGGGGGCTACATGAAGTCGCACCATCTCCCGTGGCCCTTCCAGGAACAGGCCATTCTTCTGTTGTTTCTACTGGACTTAGGCTCAGCTGCCAACCTGCCCTCTGCACGCATTCTTCTCCTTACCCTTCCATGTCACCTTCTCTTTGCCCAAGTCAATACTGCTGGTCAGTCACCTACTGGTGGATGCTTGCTTCTGAAGTTTCTGAACCACATTTCCCCATGGTTATGAGACATTGCTGCTGCCACTGCGAGCATTTAACAGGTTACTTTACACCTTCAATGAGAAATCTAGGGGAATAGAAAGAAAGCTGCTTCTTTCTCCCAAGGAGTGGGTGGTGGTTTTGAACCGTTTCCCTTGAGGTTAGCAGCCCAATGTGTAACCCACTACACCAGTAGAGCCTTGGTGGCACTGTCCAGCAATTATTAGACTGCTAAACATGAGGTCAGGGTTTCAAACCTACCAACTTCTCCTTGGGAGAACGATAAAGCTGTTCCCATAAAAGACTGACAGCTCCAGAAGCCCTCTATAGGCTGGCTATGAGTTGGAATTTTGCGGTCATTTAGGGCTTTTTGGTGGCATGTGATTTTTTAGGGCTTTTAGGTTGTTTGTGGACGTTCAAGGTGTGTTTTGGGCATTCGGGTGGTTTGGGGTTTTTAGGGTGTTTTATAAGATTTTAGGGAGTGTTTAAGGGATTTAGGGGTGGTTTTTTAGAGTGTATAGGTATTTTTCAGCACAGTATGGTGTTTTTAGTGATGTTACAGAGTTCCTTAGGGATTTTAGGGTATTTTTAATATTATATGTGTTTTTTCCCCCAGCATTTTAGGTTTTCTTAGGGCTTTCATGGTGTTTTCAGGGCATATACGGGGTTTAGGAATGTTTAGGGTTTGGGAATCTTCTAAGGATGATTTTTTGAAGTTTCACATGTTTGGGTGGGCATTTGGTGTTTTTTTGTGACTTTAGAGTGTTTATGGGATCCTGTCAATTTGCAGCTTTAATTCCACAAAGAAAAGTCAGACAGCAAGCCAGAAAGGAGCAGGAAATGAAGGGGAAGCCCAGGCCACATGTTACAGCTGCCAAGTCCGGAGAACCTAGGTGTGGTCGTTGGCTACCTGGGACCGGGAGTGGGGCTGTGCTCCTGCCCAAGGGTGCTAGGGAGTAAACCAATCTCAGCTGGACGTTTGGCTTTTCTACTACTTAGCCGACTCCATGAACTTTCCCAAGGGCAGCTGGCGAATTGCCAGGGGAACCCAGCTAGACCCCCCACACAAAAGCACAGGGATGGTTACAGGAACAGGAGGTTTCACACAGTGGATGTGCAGGGCTTGGGGTCGGGATTGGGGGCCAAGGTGAGGAAGGGGCAGCAATAAGGCCTGGTCCCAAATAATCAGACACTGAGCAATAAAAGTACAAGGACTGCCAAGAGAACATGGGGACAAAGGATGGCTGGACTTCATTTGATATCTTTGGACGTGCTGTCAGGAGAGACCAGTCCCTGAAGGGACATCAAGTCCATGAAGGACATGATGCTTGGCAAAAAGTGGAGGACGGGCAATAAAACAGCTCGAACCAGCGGCTACATCAGTGGGCATAGTAACAATGGTGAGGATGGTTCGAGACCTGGCAGTGTTTTATTTTACTGCTTGTGTTTTTCTAGAACTGTCTTTCCTGGATGCACGAGGAAGGATAACTGTGCTTGTGGGAAGCAAATGCACAGTGGGCAGCGCTTTGGCCAACATAGGTACACCACCGGCACACAGTGCCCCCTTACTTGGCATCCAAAGTGACAGGATTTGTCTTTCCCCAGAGCTCTCCAGCCCTGGGGGAAGCGGCCCTGCCTTCGGCGCGCCGCCAGGGGGCAGCACTGCTGCTCTCTCACTGGCTACATCTGTGAGGACCCAGAGAGCAGCTCCTTTCTGCTGCTCTCCTCTCAGACTTCTGCCAGAAGCCTTGGCTCCTCCTGGATCCTCCCTTGATTCCCACTCTGCACCTTTGGGGACGCCCAGCCCATTAACTCTCTCCCATCCTTCCTTGCTGCCTCTTCTCCAGATGCCTGAGCTGGGCTTCAAGTAGTTGTAATGTTATGCTTAGGTGAGATGTGTTCAGCTTGTTTACTGTCTGTATACAAGAAAAGAGTGCAGCCCAAGACATCCACCCTTTTGTTCCTCTATGGAAAGCCTGTTACGTGTCATAGTCTTCTCTCTGTGCAGTGCTTTCCTCTGCTGCTGATGCTTTTACATGAAATAGGACTCGGTGTGTCACCGCTACAGGAAATTATCTCTGAAAAAATAATATGCCCAGAACTCAGAAACAGTGTCAGCTTGCATCTGGCATCATGGAAGCATCATGGGTGTGTTTCCATTCATTCGCTCCTGAGAGTCACATGTTAAACTCAGTGCATAGCATAAACAGCAGCAGGCACAAACTGAGACAAAGCACACCCTTTGCTGTGAAGCACATTCCGACACCTGGCTGCCCCTGTGCCACAGAGTAGAACTGCCCCGCAGGGGCTCCCTAGCTGTCATCTTTACAGAGGCACATGGCCACACCTCCCTTTTGGGAAGCCACTGGGTAGGTTTGAACTTCAGGGTTGTAGTAGTTGATATTGTAGAGCCCTGGAGTCAGTTCGGATTCATAGGGGCCTGTGCACTAGAGAGAGAAACAAAGCCCAGTCCTGCGCCATCCTCGCACTTGTTACTGTATTTGAGCCGATTCTCGCAGCCACGGTGTCAATCCACCTAAGTAAGGGTCTTCCTCTTGTTTGCTAACCCTCTGCCAAAAATGTTGCCCTTCTTGCAGGACTGGTTCCACCATAGTAATATGTCCAAAGTACCTGAGACAACGTCTCCGCATCCTCTTTCAGATCTCCTGCCTTTAGTTTGTCAGCTCACTTCGATGGAGTCGATGCTGAGCCATAGCGACTCTATGAGATCAGAGCAGAACTATCTCTGTGGGTTTCCCAAAGGCTAACTCTATGGGAGTAGAACGCCTCATCCTTTTCTTCTGAGGACTGACTGGTGGTTCCCCACTGCTGACATTACAGTTGACAACCAAGGCATAAGCTACTATGCCACCAGAAGTCCCTTGCCGCTGTGCAATAACCAACACCACCTACACACAAAACCCACCCCTTCTCTGTCAGTTTGATGTATGGTGATGGCTTGAGTTGCTATGAAATTGGAAGCTACTAGGGGGAACCCGACAAAAACTACAATTTTTTCAAAACTATGCATTTAAATTTTTTATCCCCTTCATAGTACTCTCCATTACACTTCACACATTTGTCTAATCTGTGATTACATTCTTGGAAACATTTTTCAAACTCAGCAGTTTGGGTGACACCCTTGTTTTTACCCCCACCTCTTCTGTGTTGTCAAACCACTGTCCTTCATTCATGGAAACAGAAAGAAGTCACATGGAGTGAGTTCAGGTGATTAAGATATGAGGGACAAGAGAGGCATACTTTTTGGGGGGATGTTTTCATACTGTTATTTCTTTTCTCTTTTTTTATAATCATTTTTTGGGGCCTCATACAACTCTTATCACAATTGATACATACATCATATTTGTACATTCATTGCCCTCATCATTCTGAAAACATTTGCTCTCCACTTAATCCGCTGGCATCAACTGATAATTATTCCCCATCCCTCATGAACCCTGAATAATTTCTAAATTATTATTTTGTCATATCTTACACTATACAATATCTCCCTTCAGCCACTTTTCTGTTGTCTGTCCCCCAGGGAGATGGTTATATGTAGATCCTTGTCATCGGTTTCCCCTTTCCATTCCTCCCTCCCTCTACCCTCCTCGTATTGCCACTCTCACCACTGGTCCTGAAGGGATCATCCGCCCTGGATTCCCTGTGTTTCCAGTTCCTATCTGTACCAGTGTACATCCTCAGGTCTAGCTAGATTTGTAAGGTAGAATGGGGATCATTTTAGTTGTGGGGGAAGAAGCATTTAGGAGCTAGAGGAAAGTTGTATGTTTCATTGTTGCTACAGTGCACCCTGACTGGCTCCTCTCCTCCCTGCTACCCTTCTGTAAGGGGATGTCCAATTATCTACAAATGAGCTTTGGGTTTTCACTCCACACTCCCCCGTATTCACAAAGATATGATTTTTTTGTTCCGATGATGTCTGATACCTGATTCTTCCGACACCTCGTGATCACACATGCTGGTGTGCTTCTTTCATGTGGGCTTTGTTGCTTCTCAGCTACATGACCACTTGTTTAACTTCAAGCTTTTAAGACCCCAGAATGTATAACTTTTGATAGCCGACCACCATCAACTTTAGTCACCACATTTGCTTATGCACCCATTTGCCTCCAGCAATTGTGTTGGGGAGGTGAGCATCACGGAATGCCACTTTAATACAACAAAGTATTTTTGCATTGAGGGAGTACTTGAATGGAGGCCCAATGTACATCTGTTACCTTAATACTAAACCTATAAATATATGCATATAGATCTATTTCCCCATCGTTATACATAAATATATTTACATATGCACATGCCTTTATTTAGACCTCTATAAATGCCCTTTGCTTCCTACCTCTTTCCTTGATTTCCTTTTACTTTCCGATTGTCCCACTCTCATGTTCAGCCTTCATTTGTGTTTCAGTAATTCCTCTCGGTTACATTACTCTTGGTTACACTCTACCAAGCCTCCTACACCCTCCTCACCATCTATTTGGATCACTTGGTGTTCCCTTGTCCCTGGGTTTGTTAACAGCACTTCCTTTTTCCCTACATCCCCCTTTCCCATCTCCCCCCCCCCACCAGCTGTCAGTCCCATTGTTTTCTCCTCCAGATTGTTCATCCAGCCTATCTCATTTAGACAGACCTGTGGAAATCATAGCATGCACAAAAACGAGACAGAGCAAACCCAAGCAACAAAATGAAACAAAAGAACAACACCACCACCAACAAGCCAATGACAAAAAGCAAAACAAAACACAAGCAAGAAAAGCTTTAGTTAGTTCAAGGACTGTTTGTTGGCCTTTAGGAGTGTTTTCTCATAGAGTATGATGGGTCAGCTAGCCCTGGCCCCAAAGTCTATTTTTGGTATTCCCTGGGGACTTCGTTGCTCTGTTCCCCTTCCTGTTCTGTTGTACACCCTTAGTATTTTGCCTCGGTGTGCTGGGATCAGATCGGGCGATAGAGGCATGCTGTTTTTTTTGTGTGAGCAGGTGCACTGTCATGGTGGCAAAACCAGTCCCCTGTCTACCACTAATCAGTCCTTTTTATTTTAAATAAATCATTTGATTGGGGGATCTTACAGCTCTTGTAACAATTCATACACCAATTTGTATGAAGCACATTTGTACATACATTGCTATCATCATTTCCAAACATGTTCTTTGTCCTTAAGCTCCTTTTTTCCCCTCCTCCCACCCACGTGAACCACTGATACTTTATACATACTTTTTATTTTTATATTTTACGCCTCTGCTGTATCCCTTCACCCAAACTTCTGCTGTTTGTTCCCCTGGGTGGTGGAGTGGGGCTGTATGTCCATCATTGAGATTGGTTTCCCCTTTCTTCTGCTTCTCCCCCCTACCTTCCCTCGTGGTGTTGCTACTCTCAGTATTGGTCCTGAGGGGTTTATCTGTCCTGGATTCTGTGTGTCGGAACTTCTAGTCAATAGCAGTGTGCAAGCTCTGGTCTAGCCAGACAACTCAGACCTTCTTACACAATATCTTCAGAACCTCTATATAGGAAGCTTGATTAACAGTCTGACCTAGTGCAATGACTAAACTCCAAATGCACTATCACCCTCACATCAACAAAACCAAACAAATGAGCATCTTCTTGAAGTTTGAGTTCACTTGACGAGGTGTATTTGAGTGAGGTGATGATGGCGTCTTACACTGACTTGATTTATGTTTGCATTCTGGCTTGTGAGAAGAGCACAAGGTCTTGTCACCAGCAATGACCTTGGGGAAAAAGTGTGGGTGCACTAGCTCAGAGCAAGTTGCCAGATGCCTGCCCAAACAGGAGAATGTATATTTTGAAATGTGTACCCAGTGGAGCTTTGTACCGCTTGGTTTTTTGGCGGGGGTGGGGTGGGGGTGGGGGGAAGGCCGGCTACTCCTTTGTAGGTTAGATAATCTGAGATGTGCTATTTGAAATTTCCTGGGGCCAGTTTTAGACAAAACTAGAAAAGTTAATTTTGCTGTATGGAAAAATCTGACAGTCTGGAAGTATCTAATTTTCCTCACATGCCATCATTCCCCTAGTAGCATTATTCCTAGTTAAAGCTCTCCTCTGTTCCTCCTTAGGGTTTCCCCCACTACCTGATGTTCCTTTTCTCCTACTCATCATCAAGGGACTTGTGTCCAAAGTGAGGACAGCAAATAAGAGACCCTCCTGACTCTCTGTTAAGAAGGGTGCTCTGGTGCATGCGTGTGTTTATGTGTGCACATACAATCGCATTTGAATTTTGTTGGAAGAGGCTTCATAGAGACCGAGAGTGACATGGTTAGAGCTGCTGCACATGTAGAGCACTGTACTCTATGGTGTTCTAATTCAAATGCATGTAAGGTCCAAGAGAGGTAATAGAAGCAAGTGACCAGGGTCAGGGAAGGCAGTAGGAGGAACTGAGGGAGCCTGAATGCCTCACACCCTGCCAGTTTCACTGATTCTTGGATGGGAGAGTACCAACCTAGTGCTGTGAAATCTTCGCAGTTTTCAGAGGCTTGGGGGATTTTAATTTTGTATGTAAAAAATAGACATCTAAATGCTTGTAATTTATTGATTTCGATAAACACACTGAATGCCAGTACTCAAGTCAAACAAACCAAACTGACAGCCATCGAGTCTTTGCCAACTCATAGTGACCCTATTAGACAGGGTAGAACTGCCCCTCAGTTCAGCTCCCAGCCCTGGAGGCCCACCAGTTCCTCGTTATTATCATGAGGAATACTATTTTCACAAGAGCGTTACATACCCCTAGAGACTAAACCATAAAGCCATATAGGCTTTGACCATCAATTCTGATATGCTTTTTCCTCAAACTGATGGGTCATTTGATGGAATCCTTGTATTACTTCCCTAACATAAAAATTAATCAAGCAAAGGAGATTCAGTGCTCAGTACTGCAGCCCCCTATTTAGAGATTAACTCTTAAAAACCACCACCACCACCACCACCACCACAGGCACCTTATCTATGTTGATAAAAACTTGAGTAGGCTGTATAAATATCTCAAGTATTTAGGATAAAATGGATTCTTTTTCTACTGTCACATATTTAGTTTGAGTTATGTGTTTCCATCTGAACACAAATTAAATAGACCTCATTGACATCTTTTCAAAATGCCATAAAAATTAAATGATTACCTTAAAAGATACTCAGTATAATTAGGCATCAGAAAAATGTACATCAACACTAGAGCGAGATAGTGTTTCAACCCATCAAGATGACACTAGCCAAGAATATTAAAAATACCATTGAGTGCTGGAAGAATGAACAGATTTGTGTCAGAAGAACAGTCTGAAAGGTCCTTAGAAGCAAGCACGGGGAGACTTCACATGCTTTGGATATGTTATCAGGAGATGCCAGTCCCTGGAAAAGGCTGAAATGTTAGGTTCAAGTATAACAACAATTTTGAAGATGGTGTAGGACTGCGCAGTGGTTCATTCTGCCTTGAGTTGGAACTGACTCAATAGCACCTAATGCTAAAAGCTAGATGCTTTTGATCCTAAATGAAAAGTGGATGGTCCAGCCTCCATACCAGCTACGTGGACAACTGCCCCTCCCCCCAGAAGAATTTACCTTAGAAGAGGGCCCTGAACCTGTAGCTAGGGGAGATGGACATGTCTGATCAGAGCACACAGGGGCAAATGAAGGGGGAGGAAGAGAGTGGAGCACACACTGGTCCACCAGGCTTGGAGGATGATATTGGCACTCTGAACAGCCAATGTACAGAGTGGACCATATGGCTGATCCCACTATGAGACATGCCATCCCTTGCTGGCCCAGGGCCCTATGGGGACAATACCGGAGACTCTGTGTTGGGACTGACCCGGCTGGCCCTCCAACACGGAGGCAAATCACTAAAAGCATGCAGCAGAGCAACCATGGGAGCAGAGCGGGTAGCCCCTGAGGGAGTACAAAGGACAGACTCTGGGGCCAGAGCATGATACGCCATCAGACCTGACTGAAGGACACACCTATAGAAAAAAAAAATCAGACCTTGATCTATTTACAGGTTTTTCTTTCTTAAAAAAATTTTTTTGGCTTTTAATTAATTTACTCTTTTATTGATCATTGGTTTTCTGTTGTTGTTTTTTGTCATCACTGTGTTCTCACCCATCGCCTATCTTGCTATGGTTTGATTTTTGGTGCATATTATTATCTCAACAGATCTATCTAGATAAGATAGGCTGGAAAAATAGGCTGGAGGAGAAAACAACAGGACCAATGGTTCCCGGGGACATGGGAGAGAGAGAGGAGGGGGTAAGGAGGTGATGCTGACCAATCCAGCGACAGGGGAGCAACAAGTAATCCAAAATCCGTCGCAAGGAGGGTGTGAGAAGCCTGGTAGGTATTCAGCAAGGGTAATGTAACCAAGAGAAATTACTCAAACCCAAGTGAAAGCTGAGCACGATAGTCGGACAAGAGGAAAGTAAAAGTAAATAGAGGAAAGAACTAGGTGACAAAGGGTATTTCTAGAGGTCTACATACTGGCATGTACATATGTAAATATATTTATACTGGAGGGTTCATAAATAGATCAACGTTCATATATTTATAGACTTAGTATTAAGGCAGTAGATGGACATTGTCAAGTACTTACTCAATGCAAGAACACGTTATATTAAATTGGCATTCCATGATGAACACCTTTCCAACATGATGGTTGAAGAAAAATGTGTGCACTAGCAAATGTGGTGAAGAAAGCTGATGGTGCCTGGCTATTAAAAGTTATAGCATCTGGGATCTTACAGGCTTGAAAATAAAGAAGCGGCCATCTAGCTCAGAAGCAACAAAGCCCACATGGAGGAAGCACACCAGCCTGTGTGACCATGAACTGTTGAAGGGATCAGATATCAAGCATCAAAGAACACAAAAATCATGTCATTGTAAATGAGGGTGAGTGCAGAGTGGAGACTCAAAGCCCATTGGTAGGTAACTGGACACCCCCTTCCTGAAGGGATGTGGGGAGGAGATAAGCCAGTCAGGGTGTAGGGTAGCAACAATGAAACATATGTTTCCTCTAGTTCCTAAATGCTTCCTCCCCCCACTATCATGACCCAATTCTACTTTACAAATCTGGCTAGACAAGGGGATGTACAGAGAGATCGCCTTGGAGATTGGGTGGATGTTCCCACAGTAGCGTGGAGCCCCACAAGTGCTGGTCAGGCGTTTCCCCCAGTCACTTGTAGGACCTCAGGATTTAGGCTGGGGATGCCCCCACTTTTTATAGGGGAGAACAACCTGTGGCCTGGTGTGTGGGAGAGGACCAGCGTGAATTCCCCAGCTGCTTGCCACACCAATAAGTGGGGGGTGGGAGCTCCCTCAGTTGGGCCTTCAGGTTTGCCCTAGGCAGAGGGGAGTGGCCTGGAGACCTCTATTGTCTTGTGATGGGAAAGAGAGTGAAAGGAGAGGAAAAAGAGAGAAAGAGGAAGACACAGACTGGGGCAATAATGCCAACCAGACTGACAACCACTCACCCACACACAACTAAAATGCACAGAGTAAATAAAGGTGACAACAGTAAAAAGAAAGAAAAGAAAACAACTAAAAAGGAGAACCAAATCTGTGGAGGCTGTGGTAGGAAGTAGAGAAGAGCTTGATGGAGCGGAGAAAAGCAGAAAACCTGTAAGAAGAGCCCAATAAAAGGGAAAAGACAGAAGAGAAAAGGAAGGAGGAGGAGAGAGTATTTTTTAAATGGTTAAAGAAATAACTGACCCTGTGTTATGCTGTGTGTAGCTCTGACTCGTCCTGTGTGCAGTACTGTCTTAGGGGTCAGGCTGCCCACTAGGAGGACAGGGTTGCCCTAGGCTGAGTGTAGGGCTCTGGAAACCAGCAGTGGTATGTGCAAGCAATGAGAGGGAGCAGAGAGAATCGTACAAGCTAAGAGAGAGGTGAAGAAAGCAAAGACAGAAAGAGGAAAGAAAGAAAAAGAGAATAAAGAGAAAGTAGGAAATAAATCCAACTGAGTTCACTAAGGTTGGCTGTGATGGTAAAGAGCAAGGAGAGAGAGAAGGAGGAAATATAGTATAAAGTAGTAGCTGATCCCTGATTGCTTGGATGAGGGGCCAGAGGGGTTTAGACACTGCTCCAACATGGCAGGTCAGTGTGCCCTTTTAATGCCGGGACCCAGTGGTGCTGGGCAGAATTGCCCTAGTTGACGAGATCACCTTAGAGGCATGACGGAGGTTTCTTCAACGGTGCAGCGCACTGTAGGTGTTTGTCCCAGGTGCCTTGTGTGGTGTACAGCACTCCCACAGAGGGCAGGCTGGAGTGCCTCCTGCTATTTGGGTTGATTTGCCCTAAGCGGAGGGAAGTGACCTGGAAGCCTTTAGTGGCATATGAGAGGAGAGAGTGGGAGAGAAGAGGAAAAAGAGGGGAAAAGGGGGAAAAAAGAGGGATAAAGAAGAAAGCGAGTAAATAAAAGCCCAACACCAACCTGAGCACGTTGAAACTGAGTGCGGTGGAAAAGTTAGAAGGGCTAGTGAATAAAGTGAGAATAAGTAGAGCAGCGGGTAAGGAGGTAATGATACTTGATCACCTGTCCTTGAGGCCAGAGGAATTCCAACTCTTCCTCAAGGTCACGGGGTCATGGACTTGTAAGGTCTCTCTCTCTGGCCTAAATTCCAACCCCAGTCCTTGGCTCCCCGCGAGAAAAATTTCATGCGGAAGCCGGGTTCGTGATCCAAGTGAATTTAATGAGAGTTAAAAGAAGCTTCAGGTTTTACAAGGCACCCATAGGATTCCTTTGGCCATGGGGCCTGGCAGAGACTGCCTCAGGTCATGCAAGGATCTCTCTCCTCCCAGGAAGACGACCAGACCACCCCTCTCCCTTCTGGTCTCTGCCTTTTCAAGGGTTCCCGGGGAGGCTGGTGAAGGACCCCAGGTCAATCCCATTGGCTGAACTGCAATCATCTGGCCCAGGTGGGCTGCTCCAGGTGCAACATCCATCGGAGCCCACGGGCAGGAAAATCCAGCTTTCCTATGCTGGCTCTCCTGGGCATGCGTTAATGGACTTTCCCATCCCTGATGTAGGGTTCCACAGATGCTGTGTGAGATTACTTCAAAAGCAAGATCGCGCCCGTGGCCAGGGGTCACTTGGGTGCTGGAGTACTTGCCTGTGCTGCATGTAGCACTGCAGCAGGGGCTGGGAGGGGGCACTGGGGGGCTCCCTCAGCCCCGTCTAGGGCTCCAAGACCGGCAGGGCCTCCCCAGCTATGTGTAGAATCACTGAGAGGGAAGCTTGTTGTCCTATCTAGACTGCTGATGCTTCCTAGATCAGAGGATTTTCTTTTTTATCCCTCTGGCCAGCTAGAATGAAATTGTCTCCCACAGTCTCTGGGCTACAGCTCAGTGCTGTTTAAGGCTGACACTGCTACAGCGGGTCTTTGTTATGGTAAAAGCTGCCAGGCCCTGTGGCTGAGTTCTGGCATTCCTTAGCTAGGTTGCTTCTTATGCTGATTTATGTTAAGGGACTCCCCTAGGTGGTGCTTGGAGCTGAGCAACCAGACTTGGGTTTGAGTTTTAAACCAATCATTTATGTTTCACCCTTAAAAAAAATTCTACTTGTGATGTGCTCAGATTTGGTGGCTGTCAAGCTGACCCCCAGAGGGGGAGATCCAGCTTATCAGGGGGGTTGTTTACTAGTCGGCCAATTGGAACTAAATTTGCTCCCTGGACTCCCGACTTTCTGCCTTTTTCTCCCACACCATGATCTTCCTAAGGTAATAATATATTTTTTCTTCTACTCTAAATTATAGCTACCCACCACCAACCCCTGACCGTGAGCTCAAGGCATCCAACCGCATGGAGAGCTCAGTGTGGGGTTCCCCTCGTGTCTGAGATTCTGCCCCCTCTCAGGGCGTCCACCTGCAGGGATCCCTGCTCCAGGCAAGGGCATATCTGGCGCCTGCCACTTCGTCAAAATTATAGTGCTTTAAAGCATGCTTGGTTTGCTTTGTGAGTGGAAATCCCACAAAAGAAGGGGTTCAGGAGAAACCCTGTTACCCTAGTTCTAATTTCAGAACTCCACCTCCCCGTTTCCTTCACCTAATTTCCTATTTTTCTGGTCTGGCAGCAGGAGCTCCAGATAGATGGGTCCTATCTGGTCGCCATTTTCTCTGAATCCCTCCATCTATTTTTTTTACACTCTTAAAAAGTACAAAACATTTACTCTACAAGCGCAAACAGATTTTCAAAAGCAGGGAAAAACCTGAACGTTCAGTACATGGTTCAATCGTCTTTTCATCTCTGCGCCCTAACTATGCTGAGCTCCATGGAACTGCATGGAGGGGAGCTATTCTGGCGTCATCGAGCCAAGTGAGTGTTTTGAATTACCTCAAGTGAATATTTGACTGGAAAGCATAGGGTGTAAAAAAACCCTGAAATCAGATGGTGCACATCTATCACAAAGAACAGGGCCTTGTACTTAAACCTTTTTTCTGAAAATAAGCAGCCATCTAAGTGAGATGTCAACTAAGTCCGCCCAGAACAAGCAGCACAGCCAGTGTGATGCCAGGGTGATAAATAATAGAATCTCAATCTGCAGGTATGAACAAGAATCAGAGCTTAAGTTCGGAACACCCAGTTTGCAAAAGGACTCAAATGCACAGGCGGGGTGAATTCCCTCTGACCACAGTCCATGGACATGAACAGATACAGTTAAGTTCAAATGTAACACCTCATCATTTGATCTCTTCAGACTAATTTTAATTTGGTTCCAGTTTTTAGTATTTTTCACTTTCTGTTCGATTGAGGTTTTTCTCTCTTTTGTCATTGTTAGTTTTTCTTTTCTACTTGTTTCTTGATTTTGTTTTGTATTTTTTTTAATACATATGAAATCCAGGAGAGGTAAATCCAGAGAGACACTAACAGAATTAACAATCACCTAGGGACAGGCAGGGAAGATTTGGGGGAGTGAGGGGGGGGGGGCTAACAAAAATGAATATAAAAGAAGGAAATGATGTAAACCTGATTGTGGTGACGATTACACAAATCTTAATATGACTGAAGTATTGAATGATATATGTGAATTATATGAGAATTAAAATAAAACAAAAGCTGAGGTCAGAGATAGGGCAGCAATTTAGCCCTGAATCTCTTGGTGAAGATTAAATGTCATTTTGTGCCAAGAGCCCATTTTTCCACTCATGAAGTTTGGGGAACCGGCCATGCTCCTTCATCACTTTTCTTACCTCAATAAATGGGTACAGTTCACTCTTCTCCCTTTTCTTCTCTGTCACATACTTTGCAGCAGTCAGGGGAACAGAACTTACAGTCCTGAAAGGGATCCATGAGTGTTAGTCCAGGTAGACTAGAGAAACAAATCCACACTCATATGTGTATAGGAAAGACCTTTATATACAAGAACAGTTGTATATTGAGAAAGCATTCCAGCCCAACCAAGATCAAGTCCATAAGTCCAATATTAGCCCATGTCTGATATCAATCTATAATGTTCTCTTCAGACTCATGAAACACCTTCAATGACCCCAAATGCAGGAAGATCACAGGTCAGTAGTTGCAAAGTCTTCTGCATCCAGTGGTGGTAGAAGCATCTCAGCTTTGGCAGGGTCTCCATGTGGCTCCTCCAGTTCCCAGGGCATGGGTTCTATCAGTGTGGTGCCATGTGTCTTGTTAGTAGGACATCTCTCAGGGAATGAGCAGAAAGATAGTCTGCTGCCTCCAAGGAGGAAATACCAGATTTCCCAGAACCCTGACGGGAAGGCCAGGCCCACAAAGAGGCCTCATTGGCCATAACCCAATAGAGAGACTAGAGTCTACCCCTTCACTCTTAATCCTCTCAAGTCCCAAATTGACACCAGATTGTATAACTACAACAGACCACCCCTTGTCCATTTGACATTTTCACAAAATTCTTTAGCCGTATACAATTTCAAAACAATAATAGAATCATATCAGTATCTAACAGTATAATATGAAAATGCATACATTTCACTCCGTGCCACCCTCCTTTAAACATAATATTCTGTAAGTGATGAAACAAAAATATCCTATGCTTAACAATTGCAGGTAAGGTACACCCACATATTAATCCTATAATTCTATGAATATATTCCAGTATCTATGAAATCTTGTAAGCTAGCCACTTCACGCCTTTATCTGGCCCATTTTGGCTATCCAGTTTCTCTACTGCCTACTTCCATCAACCCAGTGCTCTGAGGAGACCATCATATTCTTCAATATAAAGAGTCTTCATGCCAGTTGGAACCTTGTGAAGTCCACATCCACAAGAAAGTCAAAGCAGGACAGATCGTCTATACAGTCTGCAGCAGTATATACCAGTGCACAGGCTCAACATTCTTCTCTTCATCTGGTCGGGTTCGGGTCAAGTCAATGTGGGCTCCCTCTCTTGGCCTCACCTCAGTGTCCATTGGTCGCATTGCCTTTAGGCCTTGGCCCCATCACCTATTCTCCACAACTCTAGTCCCCTCAGAGTAGGTCATGGACTTCAAACCAGTCAACCTGCTCTCATCTTCTTCTCTACTGCCTGTAAACCAGGTCCACGAGTGTCAGTGGTCAGAATGAACCCACTGCTCTATTGCTGCTATTCTGCCACTTTCACTCAACAAGCAGATCCAGGTGGTCACCTAGCAATCATTTCAGGCTTCTACAGGCTCCCTTGAATGTTCAGTACTAGAAAGGAGTTTCTTCAGGCTTTGAGATTTTTTCCAGTTTCTGACAAAAACCACTATTCAAAATTCAAATATTACAAAAGTTCCCTTTTAATGCACATGAAGCTCTTCCTCACAGTGGGAGCAGTGCACAGAAACGGACCTTGATGCTGGGCTGCTCTGTGCGTGCTTTGGTCAGTTGGGAGCTGCTGATTCACAGATTCACTTCACGTGGATGAAGATGCTTGTTTGCTTCCCCGTGAGTTTATCGCGCTTCAACAGAGAAGAACCCTGTTCTTGGGTTTTGCCTCTGCCTTGCTCCTAGCACCGCTGGAATAGAAAGATTACAAATGATTTTTTTGTTGTTGTTTTAAAAAACAGAAAAGAAATGCCGTGTACCTGTTAGGTAAGTAGAGGCAGAACTGAGGGTGGTCGCTGTGCATGCCAAACCTCCTCCCCATCACAGACAGTTGAAAGCTGCTTCAGGCTGGAAAGATGCACACATTTAGGTCCTTGTGACAGGAAGCAGGTCAACCTGGGCGGGCCCCCATCTAGACCAGGTGGGCTTAATTCAGTCAATGGGGTCAAACAGTACCGTCAGCCATGCCTACCAACAGGGTATGGGTGGGGGCCTCAAACCAGCTGTCATGCAACCCAGCGTGCGTGGGCTGTCCAGTCCGCCCCCACCCCCCACGAGCATATTTGCCTCTTCTATCCTTTATAAAGTCACTTGGATCACAAACTAGGTTTCTGCGTCAATTGGTTCTTGTGTGAAGCCAAGGACAGAGGTACATTTCTCCCAGAGAGAGCCCTCACATAACCAAATCAGATTATAGCCTTCAGTGTTAGTGTTCCAACGAATTTTGGGGGAATATCTCAAGTGTTAGTGGTAAGGACACAACTCAATCCATATTATCTCTTTATTTTGCTCAGCCAGATGCTTGCCCTTTGAGCCTGAATTGTTGCAAGGCTTATTACCCCATCAAGTGTTCCCAGAGCAAGCCCTAAATGGGCAGTAGTCACACACAAGGAAGATTTGCAGGGGACACTGTTAAGAATGATTAATGCTTAAGTGTTCCTTGTCTCCCCAAATGTACCATCTGGCAGAAAATTTGTTAGATCTCTCTCCTGGGAGAGATATACCTCAGCTCTTGAATAACTCTCCTGGTCATAGAAGTCAAATTCCAAGCTTTTCATCCAACATTCATAAAGCTAAATAAATGTTACATAAACCTAAGTTCTCTATCTTGGATAAGACAAAGTAAAACCATGACTTGAGAAGGTTTTCATTGAGGACAGAGACAACTTCAGATATTCTAAGCCTATGAAATTGGTCATGATTCAGGCAACTTGCCAAGGAAGCAGGTAATACCTAGGTGGGAGGTGGAATGAATAAGAACTTGCACTAAGATTCCATTCCATCAGGCGCAGCTGGTGACTTTGGAGGCCCAGAGCAGGCAGTGGGAGAGAGAAGACCAGAGCAGGGGAGGGATGTGATGAGCTGGAGGGTAGAGGGAGGGATTATGTGTTGTCCTGCTGTCACCTCCCACCCCACTGTGACCCTTTAGTGATGTGGGCCCAGGTTTGTGATGCAAGTGGGTTTGAAGCCAGAGGGGACTCAGAGTGCTCAGTTGCCTGAGTGCAACCGCTGTATCCAGAAGATGGAGGAGATTCTCTTTCTGCTGGAACAGAAAAGTGCTTCCTGGCTGACCTACCAATACCCCACCTGGTTCACTGTTTTGACCTTGGGCATCCTGTATGGAGTGGGTTGCTTCTTCCTGGTCCTCCCCTTCCTTCCAAATACTCCACCTGTGCGACCACCCAGGAAAAGGATAAAGGTAAGAAATTCTCAACCCAGCCATAGGAGAGATTGATTTTTCCTTGTTTTATAAATTTTTCCTTTCGTAATTAATTTCCTGATAGGGGAAATCTCAAGAAAGAAGAGACCATCAGCCCTGGCTTTGGAATGTTGATGAGGGCTGGTGCGTCCTTACTCACTGTTAGGACTTTGTTCACTGCATTGGTATCATTTTATCCTTGCCGGCTTATGTTGATTTTCATTATTTCTGTTGGCTTTCCCTGTTTGTGAAGCACAGGAGGCGTGGATGCATCATGATCATGGACACAAGGGTTGACAGAGTTGCAGGTGGAGAGATCTCATGGCAGAGGGAGGGATTGTGAGATCAGCAGTGTGGAGAACTCCCCCATCGGGATGCTAGGGAGTGAAGGGGGATTGATTTCAAGACGAAAAAATGAAGGAGGCCAGAGGGGACAGAGAGCTTTAGACCTGACTGTGATTACACAACTCCTTTTGAAGGCAATTTAACCATGGGGGGGGGGGTGTTGTTCTAAAATGGATATGGTAATCATTGATTGTACCATTGCCCTTGATCTGATTGAACGACTGAACTATTGAGTCGTATGATATGTAAATCATTTGCCAGTAAGATGAGCATTCAAAAATATTTCTCTTTGAAGATCTCAGACCTCCCATCTCTAGTTGTTATAGAGGGCAATAGGTAAAAATCCCCAATATAGTGACGCAGTGGCTAAGGACTAGATGACTAGACGTTTCAAAGGGCAGCTCTCATCACTGGGTCCTCAGTCTCTTTCCTTGAGCTCCAGTCTCTGGGCCAAGGCTCCTTTTCTGTCTGGGCTAATTGAGAAAGCATGGCTGACCCCGGGGAGGAAGTGGTCAAGGGCTGGCCCAGAGCTTCAGCCTCCATAATCAAAATCTTTCCCACCAGAACACTGAGTGCTGAGAGTGTGTGCTCTCCGTGAGCAGAGGAAGGCTGACGGAAGAAATGCACTCTAGGTCTCACACAGAAGCTGGTTTCTGGGCTTTAGTCATTCCATGGAGATTGTCATTCTTCTAATCACCAGTAAATGCCTGCAGTTTGTCACAAAGAACAGACGCAGGATTGGATTCCAGCCTGACTTCCTCTCTTGTGCCCCAGCCTCAGGTGGAGACAAGGAGAAGCAGCAGGTCAAGGGACAAAGGTGACGCTCTGAAAGGTAAGGTTCTGCCCATTCAACCAACCTCTGTAAGCTCTCCTGTCCCCTCCTCTGCAGGATGCCAGTGGCAACAGCCCGTCTCTCTCAGGTAATAATCCTGAACAAAAGGATACTGGGGATGGAAACAGAACCCAGATATTTCCCAGATGTACAGGAGGGGCCTAGGATGGGATGAAGGCTGGCCAAGGTAGGACCCAGTAGGGAGCAGTGGGGGTGTCAGGAGCAGATTCTGGTGGATTTGGAGGTGGAACATTGAGGGGTAACAGCGATAAGCTGTGTAACTTTGCCAAGGTTCAGATTGCTCACTGAGACCCCACAGACAATATTGGAAACCGATGCTCCTTGAAATGCCAAAGCACCTCCTGCCCGTGGGAGTAAGCTATCATTTGACCTTGAGCTCTGGAGAGTCCAACGTCCTAAGTGCACAGCCCGTGTGACATTCCTTTCGGTCCTCTGGGAGGGCTGCACCATAACGGTTCTCTTGATTTCCAGTTTTCCGAAGTTTCCTGCAAGAACTACATGGCGCTCAGAACCTGCGTTTGCGTCTTAGGCAGAAGTAAGTAACCTTCCTGCTTCACCGCGGGGTGCATCTTCCAACCAGGGTGCCTGTGTGGCCTCGGGCTGCAGAGCAGCTGGGATGCGCTGGTTTGGGGGACACTTTCAGGGATGGGCAGAGAATGACAGGAGTCCCGGGCAGTGGGGTGGGGCAGGAAGAGCAGGCCATCAAGGCTTGGGGAGGGGCTGAGCTTGCACCGACCCTTGCTAGCCTGCTAGGTCTCTTGCCCCTTCAGTCCTGGCTGTAATCTGGTCCTTCTGTCTCCTGCAGCCACTTGGGAAACCCACTTGACACTGGCAGCTTTGGTCAACAGAAAGCTCAAGCCCTCTCTGGTAGCTGGCGAAATAGAGGTACGGCTGAAGTCCATGTCGGTACGCGCGCCCCACACGGTTCTGCGGCTCATCCATTCCGGACACCTAGGTCTCAGAACTCCACCCTTCCACGGGCCCAGATGTGCATCTCAACTTCTCATGTCTTACCCGCCTTGAGTCAATCACCAGACTGCGCACATTCCCGTGAACCTGACAGTCTTTCACCCACACCACTGCCTCTTCCCTCACCCAGTGCCAAATCCCCGGATTCAAAGGCCTACCTGCAGCCTCCAAGCACTCTCTGGGACTCACCAGCCCCGCCTCCCACAGGGACTCATTCTCAGAATGACTTGTTGGCAAGGCCCAGGCAGAGCCCATCTCCACACAACCGCTGCTCCACACCTGCCATGGCAGCCATCACAAGTCAGGATCCCACAGGCCTCCCTACTGCCTCCCCACCCCAGTGTTGGGCAGCTGCCAAGAACTTACAGCTTCCCTCCTTGGAATACTTTGGGTCTCTGAAAGAGCACTCTACCTGGCACCCCCAAGAAGACACCTTTCGGGAAGGACCCACAAAGAGGCAGGGGGAAGTAGGGAGGCCCACCTTGCTCAACCCCAATGTCCACAAGCTGCTGGAAATAGAAATCACAAAGGCAGAGAAATGGAATATTTGGGAAGAAAAAGGAAAGGGTGTATCAGAATACCATCTGCAGGCCTTAAATATGTTGAAGGCACTCGATGGGGAGCAGATCACTGCACCTCCCCAGCCCTTCTGGAATGCCAGCATCAAAGCAGAGCAGATACCCAGCCCTCAGAAGCATTTTCCACAAAAATTCAGTGAGTTTTTCTGGGGTCTACTTTTTCTGTACAGCGAGTCTCTGGCAGCTGCTCTCAGGGTCTCTGGATCCACCCTAGAGTTTCCCACTGTCTTATTTAATGAAATTCCTAATACCTTACCAGCTCAAATGCAAGCTAAAGAGTACCCACTCTTGTTGCAACGTCACTCCTTGCCCTACACTGAAGGCCGATTCCAACTTTTACTTCCAACTGCATGCCAAGCCCAGGCCCCACTGCCGGCTACAGTCCTGACTCCGCCCGGTCCACAGCCCCGTGGCCCACTCGCAGTACCTTTTCCTCCTCCTCACAAGAGTCCCTGTGATGAATCCTGTCTTACCGTCCACACTAAGTCCCAATCACGCATTCCAAATTAACTTCAACAGCTGGAAAGCCGTTTTTTAAAGAAACAACAGGAAAGTGAGAGTTCTTTACCCTTTATGATGCCACGACCCCAGGAAGCTTTTTGTCTTCGCAACCCCACTCATCCCCAGGACAATCAGAAGGTCCAGACCCCAAAGACAGACCCCAAGCTTCCTGGCTGCTTGAAGCAATCGGAGCTCCACCGCCAAGAGAACTTCCCTCAATTGCAGGGGCCCCTCGGCAATGGGACTCTTGAGTCTCTGACACTAAAGCAGCCTCAGGAAAAATGGCCAGGGACTTGTCTGGATATGAAGCAGCCCGAATGCTCCTGCTCCACACCTGGAGACAAGCAGGGGAAGAATGTAATGAAGACGGTGTCCCCAGGAAGATGCACACACCCTGGACCGTCGCTTGCGTGCTGCAGAGCCGGTGTCCAGCTGAGGAACAACTCGGTCAATGGACAAGGGAATTACTTGAGGAAAATATCCAAATGTAATCTATCTATCAATGGATCAGGAAACTACTGCCCAAAAGGAACTCCGGGAGCCGACTCAAAGGAGTTAAGTGATTTGAGGATACACAAGGGGATTAACGCAGGAACTTACACCCTAAGGGTTCCAAACAAAATGCTACTGGAAAACACCCTGAATGTCCACATGTGCAGGAAGGTGGAGCAGATTAGAAAGGATCAGATCCCTGGCATTGTTTGCCGTTCATGTCTTGCGACCACGCATGCTCTGTCTATTTCCCTGACCCACCCACATGTTGTCAATGTGGCCTCCTGGGGAGAGCTGGAAGATCTCCTGAACACAATGCAGAGCCTTTCCTTTCTCAGCCCGGGCACTCAACAGGTGCTGGACTCGCATATCGTAAGGCTCCAAATGAGGCAGAGGTGGTGCATGCCCCTCAAAGTCCTTGAGCCCACAAACCTCTGTAGGACAAGAAAAGACAACGCAATGTCCTTTCCACAGTCCACCTGCTTAGCCACCCCTAAGTCTTCAACTAACCCAGTAACTGAGGCTGTCAAGGTCCTGGGAGAACCCTGTCAGGCAGACTGGGGAGAGAGAGTGACCCCAAAGAAATCAAGCCCTACCCTGGAGAGTCCTTTTGCTGATTGCTCCCCTACAGAGGAGCCTGTTCAGGGAACCCCAGCCTACCCCCCACTTGATAATGACAGTGGATGCTCATTGGCCCTCAGGCAGCCGTTTCCAGCCTTCATGCCCAGTATCCTTGGCAGAACCTTCCAGAATGAAAGTGTCCAGAGAGAGAGCCTAGAGCAAACCTCAAATCCAGTACTGACCAGCAAGGGGTCAAGGAAAGAGGGTGCTAGTTGTGCCCCAGGAGGCCCCAGATTGGAAGTGAACTCTGAATGTCCATCTTCAAGAGCCAAAGAGACAGGGTTGGTGGTGGTCAAGAAGTCCTCTTCAATAGAACTAGACGATAGAGACACTTTCAAAACCAGTGTGCTGGCAAAATCTCAAACCAATCATGTGGACCGGGGGTGCTTCGAGGCTCTAGGATGTAGTAAAAGTTTCCTGCTACCTGGAAAGTGTGCTCCAGTTCCTGAAAAGCCAAGCCTTACAGCACGAGTGTGCAGTGAGATTAAGCTCCAGGTGGAGGTAGAGGCAGAGGGTGGTTCTCCATGCTGTCCTGTTGACGGGCTCCTTCAGGACTGCACCACTGATGTGCTCACTGCCACCAATGTTTTGCCTTCTCAGGTGGTCCATTGCCGCCCCCAGCATTTGTTCACTGGGGATAAGCCAATATGTCAAGGGCCAAGTGGCTTCGTGGTGGCTAGAGCAAGTTACATGGGGCAGCAGAAGCTCAAAAGCCCCAACCTTCAGGACCCCTCGACAAGGAGAAGGAAGGATGCTGTTCCCACTGACAAGAGGGAGACTCATAAATGGCCCAATCCAGAAGAGCATGGAAAAGGATTAGCGGGAAGAGGCATCTCCCAAGTCTGTGGGTTAAGCCAGCCTGTGCAAGACAAGGCATTGGCTGAGTGCCTTGAGATCAAGTCCTCACAGCTCCCACCAGAGAAGGGACAGCTTCCTGCTGAGGGCCACTGCAAAAAATGGAGGAAGCACTTTGTCCAGTGGATTTGCTCCAGCAAAAAATCTACAGGACACGGTGATCCTTTGCAAAAAGGAAAGCCCGTATTACCCTGTGGTCACAGCCTTGGGCCCCTTCAAAGACAACCAGTGTCTCCTAACAAGGTCACGGAGGCTCAGGTGCTCACGACAGATGTTGGCCAAGTCCTAGAGGGGACACCAGGCTGTCATCAGGAGTATCTTGCGTCAACGTTATGTCCACGAAAAGAAACGCAGGCCTCAGTTAATGGATGTTCCTCCAGCTGCAGGGCTCCTCTCTTTGTAGAACACAGGAGAGTGGCAAGTGTGAGACCCTGCCTCCACCAGGCGATACCTGACTGCCAGAGCCTTCCCACCACGAGCACCTGTATCAGGGATGTATTCACAAATTTCTGTCCGTTCAGGGGATTCAGTGTCAGAAGCCACACTCAGCCATTGCCCCCCAGGGTGTTTGTGTGCCCAGTCAGCTTGCAGCAGCAGAGGCGGAGGAGGTGGGCTTACTCCAGTTACCCTTACCACTGCCCACGTCACTGTCTTCGAGAATATGTCTTATCTGGCAAATTAGAAGACGCTTCTTCTGCTCTGATTAGTAGGAAAGTATCCATGCCAGCCACTTTAGCCTGTTCTGCACAGGCTAATGGCTTCTCTCAGCCATGATATTCATTGTTCCATAATAGAGATTTTCCCCCTCCTACATTAAAGTGTGACTTCTGTGCTGCATGGCGGGATCTAGAGGGGGTGTCATGTGTGTTAGTCTGTGTAGACTAGAGAAACAAAATTCATACACTCATATTTTATGAGTTTTATATAAAGGTTAAGTGAACATTGAAAAGCATCCCAACCCAGTTCAATCTAAGACCACCAGTCCAATAGTATCCCATGTGTCTGACACCAATCTACAAAGTCCTCCTCACAATCCAAAAACACACGGGGAGACAATGACTGCAGGAGGAAATTGTAGTCCGTGCGCTGGCAGGTTCTCCATGAGGCTGCTGCAGAAACCAGGGCTGCAACAGGGTAGGTCCATGCGGCTTCTCCTCAGGGATCTCCCAGGAAATGAGTCTTTCCAGCTGCTTTAGGGACCTAACAAATGCATATCCACCCTGGTGGCACTATCAGAGAGCAAGAGACCAGAAAGGCTAGGCTCACAGAGCCATTGATCTCCCTGCCCTTCAATTAACCCCACATGAGTTCATTGACGAGGTTGGCATAATATACCTTTAACTATGTTAGATACTGCGTCTCCTTCTCTGAGTGCTAGCTTTGACTTCTCAAAGGGCAGGGCTCTGGAGGAGGTTTTCAGCAGTGTTTCCCACCCACTTCCATCCCAAGTTCTTCATTTTGCACCTCTTATGATTTATGGTAACACCCCTACTGTGAAAACCTCAGAAGGTCCCAACACAGTGAAGAATGTTCCCTGGTGCCATTACTTTGTCTTCAACGTTATGTGGCTGCAGTTGATAGGTTTTTTGAGGCGCAATCCAGCCAAGAAATTCCATCGCAGGCTCCAGAAGAGGTTTAGACCAAAGTAGCGTCTCATGGTACCAAGCAGGCATGAGACATGTGGCGGCCTGTCTAAGTCCCACATGTGCATTTGATGAAGGCTGCCAAGTTTGGCATGGAGGTTCCGCCTCAATACACCTGTCACAAAATGTGAAATGACATATTTTGCTACCTTTGCCTCTCTCCCAGCCTAGGGTAGCCTCCAGGATGGAAGTCCCAGGTCTGACACATGTGGGTGGGAACTGCTAGGGAGGCTGCCAGCGGGGGACTCTGCTCACCCACTGCACCAAGGGAAAATCCGGTTCACAGCTCACATGCCTTCCTCTGTATATAAACCCAGAGAAGGAGCAACAGCTTAGGCTGAGTGGTACAGGATGAGCGTCTGTGTAATAACCACTAATGGTTAGGCACCATGGACACAGGGTAGGGAAGGATACAGTGAAGAAGAATATGAAGCGTTGGACGTAGCAAAGGGGGCCAAAGAGCATGAGGATCCCCAGAAATGATGCAAGACACAAGCGGAGCTAACACAGGCTTACAAAGGGGAATCGGCCAGGTGCTTCACCCCAGCTTTAGCTAGCTGCCCCCACAGCAGAACTTTATCTCCTACAGAGAGCACTGGGTTGTATAGCAAAGGCACAGCTTTCAAGCAGGGAAGGTTACTTTCTCAATACTATCTTTAGTGGGGCGACAAACTGTTATTTTACTTGATTTCCATCTCCTGACTGGGGGAAGGATGAGTTGATAGCCAGGGTGGGGTAGAGTGGGGATGAGTCAATAACAGGGTGCCAGGACTCAGGAAACATGACCCCAGGCTTTTGGGCTTCACACATGCATACACACACGCGTCCGCGCTCTAGGAATGTTCTCACGAAACATGACCCCAGGCTGGTGGTCTTCACATGCACACACACGCGTGCGCACACACACACATACATGCTCTAGGAATGTTCTCAGCAAACATGACCCCAGGCTGGTGGTCTTCACATACACACACACACACACGCACACACACGCACACACACACACACGCTCTAGGAATGTTCTCAGGAAACATGATCCCAGGCTGGTGGTTTTCACACACACACTCACGCGCACACTCTAGGAATGTTCTCAGGAAACATGACCCCAGGCTGGTGATCTTCACACACACGCACACACACACACACGCGCGCGCGTGCACGTGCTCTAGGAATGTTCTCCGGAGAGAGTGGCTTCTAAGGATTGAGTGCTGCAAAGAAAGTCACAACTGGGAGCAGCCTTCCCTTCCCCTAGAGACTCCTGGGAAATCAGGATGTGCATGGAGATTAGACATCACCTGTCTTGATAAGGGAAACCAGTTCAATAGTGGTCAGTGTTTCCTCTGTGCTTCTAACACAGGGTTTTATTTCCTGGGCACCAGATTATAGAAGGAGGCAGGAGGGCCCCCCAAAATATGATTAGTTGATCCGCTAGAGTAAATTCTCATGTGCTTAAAAGAACACCCCTGGTGGGCCAGGGTTTACTGTTTACTGAACTAAACAGTAAAGGATGGCGAGGAAGACATCCACTGAGCCTTGACCTCCATGCCTCAGTCAGGACACCAAGTGTGTGTGTGGGGTGGGTGGGGACTGACACCAATGGTGGAGGAGGGAAGTGGACATAGGCCCCAGAGACTGCTGGTACAGCAGCATGATGTTGTTTCTGGAGTCCTGATTGTGCCAAGGCAGCCTCTGGAGTGACTGTGGCAGTAAAAAATCAGATTCTGGATCTGCAGAGCCTGGATCTGGGGCCTCTTGGGTAGCAGGTAGCTTGGGTGTGTTCCTAGAGAGAGTGAAGAGCTGGACACCGGACTACCAGCTGCTGAACCCTACCGTTCGTGCTAGGTAAGTGCACGGAGATGGAGAGAAGACCCTGAAAGAACAGCAAGGGGTGCATGGACCAAGCCCCTTCCCTTTCCCCTGCCACCAGGTCCTCTTATATGGTGCTGTGAGGTCAAACAAAGGGAAGCCCACTCAGACCTGCAGAGACCTCAGCGAAACAACTGCCCCCCATCCCCCACAATTCAGCAGACATCTCACAAGGACACTCACACATACCCGAGAGAGAAACCTCACACACATACTTCCTTGGAGACTTCCAGAGAGACTCAGAGGCCTCGCACAGAGACTTCATATGAAGTTCTCAGCATCCTTTATGGAGACTTCTCAGAGACCCCACAGGGACCTCACACAAAGCCCTCCCACATAGCTCACTGCCAGCACGGGAGAATTAGCAGCCGCTGTCCACCCCTGAGCTCCTGGAAACTTTCACACATTGTCTGCAGTGCCCCCCATGCTTGTGCATCTTTGTCCTCATAGCCTTGCTTGGGAACAACAGAATCACAAACTGCACGTAGTTGTGTGCAAATTTTTTCCACTGAAACGTTTTCACTAGCCTGAACTCTGAAGTGTAGTTTACAATTGAAATACAAGTAAAACTGCCAACACCAAATGAGAGTGTGATTTTAGATGGTGTGCAGTCAAATGTCGTACGCCACACTTTTACTTTTGCTTCGGACAAATTCTCTAATTGGTGGGGAAGTGACTGACTACTTTGGAAGCAACAGAACAGTCCATCAAATGGGCTTCAGGACTCAAATATATAAATAGACATCTGATCTGAACTCAAACTCATTCCCCAAGGGGCTCATGAAACTAATTTTTTTGGAAGAGTGAAGGAACCCACATGAAAATAACAAAATTTACATCACATTGTGTCTGTCTGGCTTAATTTCTCAATGAAACAGCTGTCATATCTGAAGATATTCAGGGCAACATTCCTTTTACAGCTCTGTCGACATTATAATTAATATGATTTTTCTGTGAAATGTAATATTTCTAAGTTATGCAAAGTCCTAATGTTTATCTACCACAACAAACTGATAATATTTCGAAGGATTAAGAAATAGATGAAGAAATAATAATTAATGAAATACACATTTTCAGGTAGTACCATTTACAATAGCCAAGCGTAAATGAAAATATCTATATCTATACTTGAATAAAAAAACAACAGATTTATATGAGGAAAACTACAGAAATTACAAGAAATCAAGAGTGA
The DNA here is from genome assembly GCF_050624435.1 of Tenrec ecaudatus. Classification (NCBI taxonomy): domain Eukaryota; kingdom Metazoa; phylum Chordata; class Mammalia; order Afrosoricida; family Tenrecidae; genus Tenrec; species Tenrec ecaudatus. The sequence goes on from NW_027457985.1 coordinate 122,570, forward strand.
CCTCAGCAAATGGGATAATATCCCATGCTCCTTGACCAGACGACTCAATGTAGTACAGTTATCAGTTCTACTCAAGGCACTAGACAAGTTTAATTCACTCCTGATAAAATTACCCTCATCTTTCTTCAAAGAATTGCAAAAACACTGATTACTAACTTCATATGGTAAGGGCATAGGTCAGGGGTTGAACCTACAAACTTCTCCTTGGTAGAAAGATAAAACTGTTCTCATAAAAGACTTGTAGGCTGGCTTTGAGTTGGAATTTTGGGGTCATTTAGGATTTTTTTGTGGCATGTGATTTTTAGGGCTTTAAGGTCATTTGGGGTCATTTAATTTTTTTGCGCATTAGGGTGGTTTGGGCTTTAAGGGTGTTTTATAAGGTTTAAGGGAGTTTTTAAGGGATTTAGGGGTGATTTTTTTGGAGTGTATAGGTATTTTTTAGCAGGTAGGGGTGTTTTTAGTGATCTTACAGGGTTTCTTAGAGATTTTAGGGTATTTTAAAATATGTGTTTTTCCCCAGCATTTTATGTTTTGTTGGGGCTTTCATGTTGTCTTCAGGGCATTTATGTGGTTTTGGAAGTTCATGGTTTGGGAATCTTCTAGGGATATGATTTGGAAGTTCCACATGTTTTGGGAGGCATTTAGTGTGTTATTTGTGGCTTCAGAGTGTTATTTGAATTTTAGGGAATATTATGGCTTTTCAGACATTTTAAGGCTTTTAGGGTGATTTTAGTGTTTAAGGGTGTTTATTAGGCTTATATGTGTTTTTATGGCTTTTAGTGTTTTGTTAAAATTTTAGGGTGCTTCTTAAGGCCTTAGAGTGTTTGGGGGGATTAGGTTTTGGTTTTCAGGGCTTTAGGGTTTTGTTGGATTATTTTTTGCTTTCATGGTGAATTCATGTCTATTAGGTTGTTGGACTTTTACAGGGTTTTATAGTGCTTCGGGTTGCTTTGTAGGGATGTTCTTGGGGTTTTAAAAGACTTTTAGCGTGTTTTTAGGGCTTCACGTGTTCTTTATTTTGCGTTTTAAGGCATTTGCATAATATTAGGGCATTTATTATGTTTTTGGGACGTAAGGAGTTTTTTTTTAAGACTTATGGTGCATTAGGGTGTTTTAGAAAGGCTTTTACCATGTATTTAATGGTCTTAAGATGTTTTAGAGAGTCTTTAGGGGTGGTCTTAGCATTTTAGAAATATTTTAGACGTTTTAGGGTTTTTAAGGCATTTATAGTGTTTTTACGACTTTTAAGGTGTTTTTAGAACACGCCTGACAGGTACACACTATTTCAATCAGGCTCTGGTTAGTGCCTCTCAATCAATTGGTGACATGGGAGTCTGGATAATGGATTACCTTTACTATGCAGATGAGAAAACTCACTCAAAAAGACACAGGTGTTGACCCACAGGCACACAACTGGTTAACAACAAAGACATATTCACAACCAGTGTTGGGAGCCAGAGCCCTAAGCCCCACATACCTGTCCCCAGCCGAACAGTCAATCTATCCTGAACCATCAAATGATCTGAGCAGATCCTCCCACCCAACTCCCCTTCCCATGCCAAATATTTTATTTCAGAAGGTGGCAGTGAATCTGCAGCTCTGAGAGAGGGACATATCTGATCGGAGCACATGGAGCAGATGAAGGGGGAGGAGGGGAGTGTGGAGCACATCCTGGCACACCAGGACTTGAGGATGATGTTCCCACTCAGAGAATCCAGTCCACATAGAAGACCACATGGCCAGCCCCACGATGAGACAAGACACCCCTCAAAGACCCATAGCCTTAGAGGGGACAACACTGAAGACACAGTGTGGGAAATGCGCCCGAACTAATCCTGCCACACCAAGGCATAACACTAAGGGGGTACAGCAGAAGAGCAAGAAAACGAAGCAACAAGGTCCCCAGGGAATGCCAAAGGATGACTTTGGGGCCAGTACTTGGTACACCACCAGACTGGACTGGAAAACACTCTTAAAGGCCAACAAACTTGGACTATCTAGGTTAACGAACGGTCACTTGGACTATGTAGGTAACCTAACGGGCACTTGGACTGTCTAGGTTACCTAGCGGGCACTTTGACTATCTAGGTTAACTAGCAGACCTTGGACTATGTAGGTTAACTAGCGGGCCCTTGGACTATGTAGGCTAACTAACGGGCTCTTGGACTATCTAGGTTTCCTAGCAGGCACTTGGACTATGTACATACCATAGCGCGCACTTGGACTATCTAGGTTACCTAGCGGGCACTTGGACTATCTATGTTAACTAGCGGGCACTTGGAATATGTAGGTTAACTAGCGGACACTTGCACTATGTAGGTTACCTAGCAGGCACTTGGACTATCTAGGTTAACTAGCGGGCACTTGGACTATCTAGGTTAACTAGCGTGCACTTGGACTATGTAGGTTCCCTAGTGGGCACTTTGACTCTGTATGTTCCCTACGGACACTTGAACTAGGTAAGTTAACTACCGGGCACTTGGACTATGTAGGTTAAATAGCGGGCCCTTGGACTATCTAGGTTACCTAGCGGGCACTTGGACTATGTAGGTTAACTACCGGGCACTTGCACTATCTAGGTTTCCGAACGGGCATTTGGACTATGTAGGTAACCTAGCGGGCACTTGGAGAGTCTAGGTTACCTAGCGGCACTTGGACTTCTAGGTTAACGAACGGGCACTTGGACTATGTATGTTGCATAGCAGGCAATTGGACTCTCTAGGTTAGGTAACGGGCACTTGAACTATCTAGGTTTCTTAGCGGGCACTTGGACGATCTAGGTTAACTAGAGGTCACTTGGACTATCTAGGTTAACTAGCGTGCACTTGGACTATCTAGGTTTCTTAGCGGGTACTTGGACTATGTAGGTTAACTAGCGGGCCCTTGGACTATGTAGATTCCCTAGCGGGCATTTGGACTATATAGATAACCTAGCGGGCATTTTGACTTTGTAGGTTACCTAGCGGCACATGGACTATCTAGGTTACCTAGCTGGCACGTGAACTATCTACGTTATAGCGGGTTCTTGGAGTATGTAGGTTACCTAGCTGGCTGTTGGACTATCTAGGTTACCTAGCGGGCACTTGGACTATCTAGGTTAACTAACGGGCACTTGGACTGTGTAGGTCCCCTAGCGGGCCCTTGGACTATGTAAGTTCCCTACCGGGCACTTGGACTATGTAGGTTCCCTAGCGGGTATTTGGACTATATAGGTTACCTAGCGGGAACTTGGACTATCTAGGTTACATAGCGGGCACTTGGACTATCTAGGTTAACGAACGGGCACTTAGACTATGTAGGTAACCTAGCGGGCACTTGGACAGTCTAGGTTACCTAGCTGGCACTTAGACTATGTAGGTCAACTAGCAGGCCCTTGGACAATCAAGGTTAGCTAACGGGCACTTAGATTATGTAGGTTACCTAGCGGGCACTTGGACTATATAGGTTACCTAGCGGGCACTTTGACTATGTAGCTTACCTAGTGGGCACTTGGACTATCTAGGTTAACGAACGGACACTTGGAATATGCAGGTAACCTAGCGGGCACTTGGACGGTCTAGGTTTCCTAGCGGGCACTTGGACTTCTAGGTTAACGAACGGGCTCTTGGACTATGTAGGTTGCCTAGCGGGCACTTGGACTATCTAGGTTAGGTAACGGGCACTTGGACTATCTAGGTTACCTAGTGGGAACTTGTACAATGTAAGTTACCTAGCGGGCACTTGGATTATCTAGGTTACCTAGCGGGCACTTGGACTATGTAGGTTAACTAGAGGACACTTGGACTATCTAGGTTAACTAGCGGGCACTTGGACTATGTAGGTTAACTAGAAGGCACTTGGACAATCTAGGTTAACTAGCGGGCACTTGGACTATCAAAGTTAACAACTGAGCTCTTGGACTATGTAGGTTACCTAGCGGGCACTTGGACTATATAGGTTACCTAGCGGGCACTTTGATTATGTAGCTTACCTAGTGGGCACTTGGACTATCTAGGTTAACGAACGGACACTTGGAATATGCAGGTAACCTAGCGGGCACTTGGACGGTCTAGGTTTCCTAGCGGGCACTTGGACTTCTAGGTTAACGAACGGGCTCTTGGACTATGTAGGTTGCCTAGCGGGCACTTGGACTATCTAGGTTAGGTAACGGGCACTTGGACTATCTAGGTTACCTAGTGGGAACTTGTACAATGTAAGTTACCTAGCGGGCACTTGGATTATCTAGGTTACCTAACGGGCACTTTGACTATCTAGGTTACATAGCGGGCACTTGGACTATGTAGGTTAACTAGTGAGCACTTGGACTCTAAGTTACCTAGCGGGCACTTGGACTATCTAGGTTACCTAGCGGGCCCTTGGACTATGTAGGTTTCCTAGCGGACACTTGGACTATCTAGGTTAACGAACGGGCACTTGGACTATGTAGGTAACCTAGCGGGCACTTGGACAGTCTAGGTTACCTAGAGGGCACTTGGACTATCTAGGTTAACGAACGGGCAATTGGACTATGTAGGTTACCTAGCGGGCACTTGGACTATGTAGGATCCCTATCGGACATTTGGACTACTTAGGTTAACTAGCGGGCACTTGGACTATCTAGGTTACCTAGCTGGCACTTGAAATATCTACGTTGCCTAGCGGGTTCTTGGAGTATGTAGGTTACCTAGCGGGCTGTTGGATTATCTAGGTTACCTAGCGGGCACGTGGACTATGTAGGCTCCCTAGCGGGCCCTTGGACTATGTAAATTCCCTAGCGGGCACATGGACTATGTGGGTTTCCTGGCGGGCATTTGGACTATCTAGGTTACCTAACTGGCACTTGGACTATGTAGGTTCCCTAGCGGGCACTTGGAGAATGTAGGTTAACTAGGGGCACTAGGACTATGTAGGTTACCTAGCGGGCCCTTGGACTATCTAGGTTACCTAGCGGGCATTTGGATTATGTAGGCTCCCTAGCGGGAATTTGGACTATATAGATTACCTAGCGGGCAATTAGACTTTGTAGGTTATCTAGCGGGCACTTTGACTATCTAGGTTACCTAGCTAGCACTTGAACTATCTACGTTACCTAGCGGTTACTTGGAGTATGTTGGTTACCTACCGGGCTGTTGGACTATCTAGGTTACCTAGCCGGCACTTGGGCTATCTAGGTTAACTAATGGGCACTTGGACTATGTAGGTTCCCTAGCGGGCCCTTGGACTATGTAAGTTCCCTAGCGGGCACTTGGACTATGTGGGTTCCCTAGCGGGCATTAGGACTATCTGGGTTACCTAACGGGCACTTGGACTATGTAGGTTAACTAGCGGGCTTTGGACTATGTAGGTTACCTAGCGGACACTTGGACTATGTAGGTTCCCTATCGTTCACTTGGAGAATGTAGGTTAACTAAGGGGCACTAGGACAATGTAGGTTACCTAGCGGGCCTTGGGACTATCTAGGTTACCTAGGGGGAACTTGGACTATGTAGGTTTACTATTGGGCACTTGGACTATCTAGGTTACCTAGCAGGCACTTGGACTATGTAGGTTAACTAGCGGGCACTTGGACTATCTAGGTTACCTAGCAGGCACTTGGACTATGTACGTTTCCTAGCGGGTACTTGGACTATCTATGTTAACTAGCGGGCACTTGGACTATGTAGATTCCCTATCGGGCACTTGGACTATGTAGGTAACCTAGTGGTCACTTGAACTGTCTAGGTTACCTAGCGGGCATTTGGACTATGTAGGTTAACTAGCGAGCTCTTGGACCATCTAGGTTAACTAGCGGGCCCTTGGACTATTAGGGTCCCTAGCGGGCATTTGGACTATATAGGTTACCTAGCGGGCCCTTGGACTATTAGGGTCCCTAGCGGGCACTTGGACTATTTAGGTTACCTAGCAGGCACTTTGACTATCTAGGTTAACTAACGGGCACTTGGACTATGGAAAGAAGTGCCTAATGGTCACCAGGACCCATGGTTAATCCAGGCGTGGTCATCTGATTCCAATCGATCAGACCTAGCTATAAATCACTTATATGTCTGGGTAATTAAAAGCAAATATAAATTTTCAAAAAAAATAACGTTGCATGGGATAGAAAGAGAATACATAACAACATCAGACATAAATATGCCTCAAGACAAACTCATTGTGCACATCCAGAATACATAATGGCTCTTGCTAAGATGCATTTCCCACTAGACCCTACCCCAAGCCAGTAAAAGCCAGAAACTCTACAGTAAACTGTGGATTGTACTACTCTGAAATGGGAGCTGTGTCTCTAGACCTAATTTGGGGCTGTTCGTGCTGAGGACTCACCAATACCTGCTGCAGTGACAACAGTCCAGGTGAGAATAAGGAAATCTGGATGACAGCCAGGATATAGGAGCACTGAGACCTCAAATTGCTTCTAGGCGAGCATGGCCTAATGGGCTTCCATTTATGCACCTCTGGCAGGAGGAGTTTGTTCTGGAAAGTAATGGTTTCTAAGGAAGTATTTCTTAAACTTTCACATGCATGCACTTACCCAGGTTCCTGGAAATCGGGCTGGGGGGCAGATTCTGATTTTGTGGGTTCAGGGTGGGGGGTCTAGGATCCAGCAGTTCTAGAGGCCCTGGTACTCTTGGGCTGTTAACCACAAGGACAGTAGTCCTAAACCACCAGCCACTCCTTGGGAGAAATATGAGGCTGTAGACTCCGGGCAAGAGTGACAGTCTGGGAAACCCACAAGGGCAGTTCTACCCTGTCCTGTAGGGTCACTATGAGTCAGCATCAACTCGATGGCATTAGCATGGGAGAAGCTAATGCTGATGTTGCTGGTTCCTTGACCTATCATACTTTGAGTGGCAAAGTCCCAAGGGCCTTCCCGGATGTGATGGCCAAAAGCAGTAGTGTTCACCCTTGGTCATACTTTGGAATCCCTTAGGAGCTTTCAAGCCTCCCATTGGCCTGGCGCCATCCCAGACCAATGAAGCAAGACTTAGTGGAAGCAGGATTCAGGTCACGGTCAGTGAGAAAGCCCCCTTGGCAATGCCAACGTACAGCCAGTGCAGAGTCGAACTGGTCGACGACTCCACATGACTCCATATACTTTGGTGAAGCCAGCTGTTTGGGCAAGGTTTTCAGAGTTACCACCCATGTAGACTTGTTGGTGATAGTGCATTAAATAGAGCACATGCAGTGCATTGCATGAGTGTCCTATGTCATGCAACCACATCCGGGGTATGTTGAGCCAATTTCTCTGGGAGACCAAGGGTGTTGGCTCCATCCTGAACGTTGGCAGGGTAATGGACTGACACAGAGGAAACTCATTCTCTTTGTGGTGGTGCACTAATGGGTTCTTCACAGAAGGCCAAGTCCATGGCTGCAGATGCTCACGGGGCTGAGGGAGCAGGTCAAATCCTAAGTCCGAGGTGGGTGTTTGCATATTTACATGCCCTCACTGCCATCAAGTCCATTCCAACTCACAGGCCCATGGGACTGAGTAAAATGGCCCCCGTGGGTTTCTGAGACTGTGATTCTTTAGAGGAGTAGAAAATCTCCTCTTTCTCCAGAGGAGCGGTTGGTCATTCAAACTGCTGACCTTGAGATTAACAGTCCAACTCCTGACCACTCTTGCCGTCAGAATTCTATTTATTTACACAAGTATATATATATCCTTTCCCAAAAGAACTCCACATTTTCAAATCATTCTTGACACTCATGGCCTTTTTTCCTTTATAGCCATGCCTTTGGTTGAAACACAGATATAAGAGAAATATTTATCTACTTATAGGGGTACAAAAGTAGCTTTGGTGGCATAGTGTTTGCATGTTGGGCTGCTAACACCAAAGTCAGCACTTTGAAACCACCAGCCACTCCGTGGGAAGAAGAGTCTGTCTACTCCTATAAAGAGTTACAGTCTCAGAAACTCACAGGGACAGATCTACTCTGCCTCATAGGGTCACTATGAGTCAGCATCACCTCCCTGGCAGTGAGGTAGATTTTGGTTTCATAGAGATACAAGTCAGTCCTGAGCTGCTAAAGACAAGGTTGGCAGTTTGAACCCACCAGCTGCAGAGAAAGAGGAGGCTTTCTATTCCCATAAGGAGCTACAGTTTCAGAAATACCCACAGGGGAAATTTTAACCTCTCCTGTAGGATCAATATGAGTCAGAATCGACTTATCGGTGGTGAGCAAGTGGAGGGGACCCTAAACAGGTTCCGGTGGACCTTAAGAGTTCTACTAATTGTGCATGCTCTGTAAAATGTAAACCAAGATTTTACTTTTGCAAACATTATTTTTTCTAAACACGTCTAACTGTGAAACTATACTCGCATGCGGGTCTTTGAACCTGGTCAGTGGTCTGGGGAAGTGAAGGGGCCTGACATCCTTTGTTGTTGTTAGTGCTGTCCAGTCATTCTGACATCACAGGGACCTTCTTTGCAACACAAGGCAGCACTGCCCGGTCCTTTGCCAGCCTCAGGGGTAGTATGTTGGAGCCCATGGTTTCAGCTACCGTGTCCTCCAGTTCACCAAGGAGTTTCCTCTTTGTGCTGCTTACTAAACCCGTTTCTAAGGAGTCCATTCCAACTCACGGTGACGCCGTGTGGGTCAGCACCACGGGACCCCACATAATGCCTTATACCATATATATATATATATATATATATATATATATATATATATATTGCATAATGCCTTATACCTGGTCCCTTTGGCACCTTGTGATCGCACAGGCTGGTGTGCTTATTCCATGTGGGCTTTTTTGCTTCTGAGCCAGATGGCCGTTTGCTCACCTTCAAGCCTTTAAGACCGCAGACACTATCTCTTTTGATAGCCTCTGGCCTTTACTTCGGGGTCTTCGGTCCCTGCAGAGTGGACACATGCCTGCTGTGCGGGTATGGGACGTGTCGGAGCGCAGCCTGGTGGCGGAGCTTCAGGAGCATAAGTATGGCATGGCATGTGTGGCCTTCTCATCCAGTGCCAAGTACATTGTCTCAGTGGGCTACCAGCATGACATGATCGTCAATGTCTGGGCCTGGAAGGTGAGTGGGCTGCTGGCCTCAGGACAGGCGGGGCCGGGAGGGGAGCCAAGAAACTGCTGACCGGTGGCCTTTACTTCCGCCTGCTGGCCTCAGTCCCTTTCTAGAGAACTCTGAGCAGAAAGGAGCAACTGGGTATCTAGGATGCTGAAGAAGGGGCAGAAGGAGAGGTCAAGTTCACAGCTTGTCTAACCTTCAGTGTGTAAGTTTCTTTTCCCTCAGCTCCTAGAAGCAGAGCCTTGATTTCCCTTGACTTTCTCTCCAGAAAAACATTGTAGTGGCTTCCAACAAGGTGTCCAGTCAGGTGACAGCAGTATCCTTCTCTGAGGACTGCAGCTACTTTGTCACTGCAGGCAACCGGCACATCAAGTTCTGGTACTTCGATGACAGCAAGACCTCAAAGGTGAGGCAGCAAGTAGCCACTAGGGTGGGGTCTGCCCAGATATGTTCCACCTGCGCCCCCTTCTGCATGCTCAAAAGCCCCTTGGAAGTCTCAGCTGGGCCAGGTGCTATGTCAATATGCAAGGGAAGCCTTCTCCCTCCCTCCCCAGGGCCTGCTTTCCAGGGGGTAGCCTGCAGGGTGTGTGGGTGGCACCTGTGGTGGGTCTCCACAGGTGAATGCCACTGTACCCCTGCTGGGCCGCTCCGGGCTGCTGGGGGAACCTGCGGAACAACCTGTTCACTGATGTAGCCTGTGGCCGCGGGAAGAAGACTGACAGCACCTTCTGTATCACATCCTCAGGGCCGCTGTGCGAGTTCAGTGACCCGGAGACTGTTGGACAAGTGGGTGGAGCTGAGTGTAAGTGAATGCTTTGTCGGCACCCTCCCGTCTGTCACCTCCGGGCTCCAGGGCACCTGAGTCTGCATGCACGCTGGGGGAGGCCCCAGGCGGAGGAAGGTGTTTGGGAACCTCTCTGCTTGCTCGCCCTCTCTGTCTCTGCCTCTTCCTCTGCTTTCCTCTTCTGCTCAGCACACAGACAGCATCACAGTAAGTGTGCTGGCCCTGTCCGCTGCCTCTGCTGCCTTTCTCTGGGCCGGCCTTTTCTGGGTGTGTCTTTGCCCAAACCTCAGGTGCCTTATAAGGCTTGCTGACTCCTTCCCCCTAATTGCACGGGGCTGTGGGCCCTCTGGCCAGCTGCTGTTAGAGGGAGGGGCATTGAGGGGCTCTGCCCAGGGCAGCTGGCCTGCCTTGCGCTTGTCCTTGCCTCTTGGCTCATGGCTGTTGAGGTGTCCGGTGAAGGAGTGGACAGGCGCCCTTGCTGACTGTGGCTTCTGTGCTCACAGACCACAGTGGCCCACTGCATCTCGGTGAGCCAGGACTACATCTTCTGCGGCTGTGCTGACGGTACCGTGTGCCTTTTCAACCCCTTCAACCTGCACTTCCTCAGCACGCTGCCCCGGCCCCATGCCCTGGGGACAGACATTGCCAGCATCACAGAGGCCAGGTGAGCGGTGCGGGTGGGCCCCTGAGTCCTGTCAGAGCCCCACTCTGTGCCAGGCCGTCCCTGGCATGCTGCAAGGAGAGGAGGGCACACATAGACCTCTGGGAAGACCCTTGCAGTCAAGCACAGGTGGGTCTTTTAGCATTTGTTGCTCACTGTGGGCAACCGTGGTAATCTGAGTCTGCAGTGTGGTAATGCATTGTCCTGTAAACACCACAGCTAGGACAGACGGGCAGTTCCTTAGGGTTTCTGAGAGAGGCTGGAAACCTGACGGAGCAGGCCTTTCTCCCTCAGGGTGGTCCTGGGTAGCAGCTAAGGTAGGAGGGTCTTATTGTAGCCTCGGGCCTTGGGTTGGGTGATTGCAGGAAGTGAAGTTTTGCTCTGGTTTCAGTGCTGTCAGGAAGCGGGGCAGTTCTGCAGTTGGGTATATTAATTTCTCATTCAGGGAAGGAGTGGGCTAAATCTGCAAATGGCAGGAAATGATATATGACCATGACTGGTTTGCACAGTGCCCTTCCTTTTCCTCTGACGTGAGTCTAGAAGGGCCTGACATCTGCTTGGCTGCATCACGGCCACACACTGTCCCCGCCTGATGTTGGGGGCTATGAAATAGCTTGTGTTCTTTTGCAGAGCCCCATGGCAAGGAATGCCAGGCCAGCCGCTGCGTTCTTTCTCCAGTGACTGCTGGCCAACCTGCTGCTCCTCCCTTTAGTGCCCCTTTTCATTAGCGCTAACTCACCAGTTTGCCCTGTCTGCCCTGGACACCCTGACCCCCTCTTTCCTCAGTCGCCTTTTCGCTGGAGTGGCCAATGCGAAGTATCGGGACACCATCACCTTGACCTTTGATCCTGCAAATCCGTGGCTGTCTTGTGTGTACAATGACCATAGTACTTATGTCTGGGATGTGAAGGACCCCAAGAAAGTGGGCAAGGTGTATTCAGCTCTCTATCATTCCTCCTGCGTCTGGAGTGTAGAGGTACGTGGGCCAGGTCTGCTGAGACTGACCGTGTTTCCTGGCCTACCATTAGGAGCTGGGGTTCCTCAAGTGTGGAATTTGTTTCCTCCAGCACCCTTGCTCCCCAAGCTGTGCCCCTGGGTCCCTTCGTATCTGTTAATTGGCTCTGAGGATGGGAGGGGATTTTAGTGCTGACTCATCTCAGACGTTTTTCAGTATGCCCCTGTGCAGTCTTAGCTTGGCCTCTTTGGACATGTTCCTGAACTTGACCAAACCTTAGTTTCTGCAATTGTGAAATGACATACCTGATGCATTTGATTTTTACGAACAGGAGACAATGTAAGTGGGAGATTTAGAATGCCTAGTACTTACTAGGTGCTTGGTTAATGTATATTCCTTTACTTGTTAAAGACAAGAGCTAATCATTATGACTTGCTTGCTATGGGACAAGCCGTTGCCTCCAGGGGACAGGATGGGGGAACTTTAGGCCCCCAAGGACAGAGGTTCAGGAGGGTTTAGCTGAAAAGGGTTGGGGACAAAATTTATTATCTCCAAGGGAAAGATACTAACTTGACAATGAAGAAACGGCAAAACCCACCCTTAGCCAAGTCATTAAGGTTAACATCCCGTGGCAGCAGCATGAATCTGGTGAGAGGGTACACTGAGAGGTTTCAAAATGTTCCCAGAAAATGTTATGACTCTTAAGAACTCCCAATAAAATGTTGAACAACAACAACCAACGTTGATGGAAAGTTTCTTTTAGTTCTGTTTTTCCATGCAGCCTCCTCCTAGCATTGTGTCTGGTATTCTTGACCCAAATGTATAAGGAACTTAGGATAGTCATGAGGAAACATCAGGCAACCTTCATTTGAGGTACACCTGCCAGAGTAACTTATCACACTCTCCCAGGTGTCAGGGTAGGAAAGACAAGCAAAGACTGAAAGCCGTTCTAGACTGGGACAGATGACACCCATGTGCCGTGGGGGCTCCTGGGATCCTGGAGCAGAAGAAGTACATTCGTGGGATAAACAAACAAACTCATTGGCATTGGGTTGATTCCAACTCAGAGCAACCCCCGCTGGTGACATTTAAATAAAGTCTAATAATGTTGTTCCAGTGTGACCTCCGTGGTCCTTATCACTGTGTACTGTAGTGCATAAAACATTAATACGAAGGGAGACCAGGTGAGAGAGTTGAATGTGACATATCTTGACTCATTTTTCTAAAGGTTCAACCCAAAAGGTAAAGTAAAACAGCTCTTGATGGAGAGGAAAAGGTGGAAGGGGGTGGGTGATGATTCTTTCCCCCCGCTGCCTGGCACTGAACGGGCTCTCCTCTCTTCTCATTTTGCAGGGTCTACGAATTGCAGTTCCTGAGTGAAATGCTGAAGGTGGAGGCCCATGAGTCAGAGATTCTGTGCCTGGAGTACTCGAAGCCAGACACAGGTACCTGGCCCTGGCCTGGAATGGCCTTGAGTGAGCCCCTCCAGTCTGGCCAGAGCCACTGATACTTGTCCTGCCTCTTGACTATGGGGCTGATCGTTCTTTTGGCTACCAAAAGAGTTAGTGATCCTTCTTGATGTCTCTGAAGGCTTCTTGTTGTTTCTGAAGGCTTTGGGGAGGACTGCATCTCAACTCTGCCTGACTCCATGGCTCATGTGGCTTAAGGATGTGGGGCTCAGTTTCTCTGGGTGCTCTTTGCTGGGCACTCATGTTGGGCTGCGATCCACAAGCTCAGCAGTTTGAAACTACCAGCCGCTCTGCAGGAGAAAGGTGGGCCTTTCTACTCCTGTAAACAGTTACAGTCTCAGAAGCCCATAGGGGGTATTCACTATGAGTCAGCATTAACTTGATAGCAGCAGATTTGATTTTTGTAAAGTCTTTTTAAAGCCAACCAAAAGCTGAATCAGTGAAGAAGATCTGCTTTAGACATTGTGCTCTTTTAAAGAATAATCTGTCTGTGATCAGATTGACACAGGAACTTGGAAGGTTAGGTGAAAAGTTTAAGGGGCAGTGAGCTTATGTGTGTGATGGAAATTTGGAATTGGAAAAGGACAGTGAGAATGGCTACATAATTTCAGAAATATAATGAATGTTAGCAAATTGTACATGTAGAAATGATCGAATTGGTATATATTTTTGTGTGCATTGTTTTAGATCAGGGAGAAGACTCGAAGTTCAAATATAATTTACAGAGACCCCCTTGTTAAATCTTGAATGGGACAAAGTCCAGAAAAAACCAATCATCTGGTTGAGGGAGACCGTAAGCATGAGGCCATAATGGGGACTGAAGGATTCACAACAGCTCGGTCACATGGAAAACAAAGGAAGCCCCTTTAAAAGTCAAGTTCCCAGCAGATCAGACCATCACAGTTGGAAATGTGACTACAGAAATGGGAAAGGGACCATGATTGGAGTAAATACATTATTGCAGATTAGAAAAGTTTACAGGACTGGTTCAGGGCCCTCCAACCATCTTGGTCAGGGCATGAACGTGCAACCTCAGTACCCCAATTCCCATCAAGGGCATACTCAGGCAAGTTCTTGAGGGCTAGACTACTCCTCACCAGGCTGGCCAGAGGAGTGGGTGGAAGCAAACAAACTCTGCCTGAGGGCAAAGCATTTTACGTTGCTAGTTCAGAGTCATGGAGCTCTAGTGCCATAGAAGGTTATGGGTTGGGCGGTTAACCACAAGGTTTCACTCTTCAAAACCACCAGCCAGCTCCAGGGAAGAAAGATGAGGCTTTCTACTCCAATAAAAATATATAGTCTGGAGATTAAAAGCCCCAATGTAAGTTAACTGGGTTGATTCCTACTAGAGGGATAATGTGTGTGGGCCAGATGCTTGCAAGGTCCCTCAAGGCAATGCTGCCAGACTGCAGTCTCTGCTCCCTGCTGGTGGAGACAATGGATTGCTTTTCTCTAAAACTTGGAACCATTAGCTTGGTTCCAGTAGGTGGAGTTCACACCCTACTGATAATGGTTCATATGGAGATCCAGAAAACAGGTCAAAGTTAAGCTGCCATTCTAAATGTAGGATCCGCCCATTTTGTCACCTGTATACCCCCAATCCCTCCTCTTCCTATTGCATGTATGCCCCTAGACCACCCCTTCTCACCGCTGTATAACAAGGTGGACTTTGTGGTCAGGGCTCGGTGCCCCAACAGACTGGACTGGAAAACACTCCTAAAGTTCACCACACAGTCCTTGTACTTTTCTTTCTTGGTTAGTGTTGTTTTCTTTTAGTGTCATTGGATTTTGGTTGGGTTTTGTTTTTTCTTTTTTTTTTTTTAATTTTAACAATTTATTGGGGCTCATACAATTCTTTTCACAGTTCATATATATACATACATCAATTGTATAAAGCACATCTGTACAGTCTTTGCCCTAATCATTTTTTTCTCTTTTCTTCTTTTACATTTTATTAGGAACTCATACAACTCTTCCCACAATCCATACATATACATACATCAATTGTATAAAGCACATCCATACATTCCCTGCCCCAATCATTCTCAAGGCATTTGCTCTCCACTTAAGCCCCTTGCATCAGGTCCTCTTTTGTTTTCCCCTCCTCCCTCCCCATTCCCCCCTCCCTCATACGCCCTTGGTAATTTATACATCTTTGTTTTGTCATATCTTGCCCTATCCGGAGTCTCCCTTCCCCCCTTCTCTGCTGTGGGTTTTGTTTTCATTTTTGTTTGTTTTTTTTTTTCTTTTTGCTGCTTGGTTTTGCTCAGTTTTGTGTTGTGCATGTTATTACCTTCACAGGTCTGTCTAATTAAGAGAGGCTGGATGATGAATCTGGAGGAGTAAACATGTGACCGGCCCTTTCCATTGGGCATGGGAGTGAGGACGGTGGGGGGAAAGGAAGTGGTGTCAAGAAACCCAGAGACAAGGGAACAACAAGTGATGGAAATCGGTGGTGAGGGGGGATGTAGGATGCCTGGTAGGGCGTGATCAAGGGTAATGTAACCAAGAGTAATTACTGAAACCCAAAGGAAGACTGAGCATGGCAGTGGGCACAAGAGGAAAATCAAAGGGTATAGAAGAGTGAGCTGGGAAGCAAGGGCCAGTTATGGACGTCTAAATAAAGGCATGTACATATATTTACAAAGGGGCATGGGGAAATAGATCTATGTCCATATGTTTATAGATTTAGTATTAAGGTAGCAGATGGACATAGGGCCTTCGCTCAAGGACTCCCTCATTGCGAGAACACTGTTTTATTAAATTGGCATTCTACGATGCTCACGTTCCCTACACGATCACTGACCACAGAGCGGCTGCATAAGCAAATGTGGTGAAGAAATCCGATAGTGTCCAGCTACCAAATGATATAGCGTGTGGGGTCTTAAAGGCTTGAAGGTAAAGAAGCAGCCATCTGGCTCAGAAGCAACAGAGCCCACATGGAGGAAGGATACCAGCCTGTGTGATCACAAAGTTTCAAAGGGATAAGGCAACAGGCAAGATGACTGCCAGTCTCCGTTTCCTCCTCTCGTCTGCTTTGTGTTTTCTTTCAGGACCAGAAGAAATGATGCATATGTAAGGATAAAAAATTTTTCCATTTCCAGAGGAGTTTTCCACCCCCCAATCTACCCGCAGCCTCCTTTGAGCAAGCCAGTAAAAGCTTTTTTTTTTTTTTTTTTTAAACCTGCCTTCTCACTATGGCAATTTCCGGAGCTGCTATGTGGCTGTGTTTAAAAGTCCCCCTTGGGATCCAGAGTGCAATCCATATCACAAAGGCATCCTCCCAGTCCCAAATAGCAATGCGACCTCAATTCAGAAGGTTGTTCTTGTTTCCATAGACCCAGAATGGAGTTTAAGCTGTTGATCTTGACTGTGGTTGTCGCGTCAGCCTCTCATGGGCACCTCATGGGCAGTGGAGCAAACTGTGCCTATCTGTGCTACCACCAGGACTGGGAGAGGAAGCCAACAGTGGTGGGCCATAGGTCAATGTGTGGATGGGGATGATCAGGTCTTTCTTCATTATTCTGTTTCAGTCTGGAAACACCACTGAAGCCTGCTCAGTGTCATAGCAACACACAAACCTTCACTGACAGTCTGGGGCACATTGGCTGCAAATCAAACCCGGGTCTTCCCGGTGAAAGTCGATGAGAGGTCTACCACTGAAGCACCGTGGCCCTCACCTCAAACCAGGGCAGTCATTTCCGGAGTTCAAACCAGACCACAATGCAGGATGACTGAGATTGCCACCAGAATCTGATACTGATGCAGAAAAAAACCTAACTACCATTTTATTGACTCCCAATAGGACAAAGATCTGCCCCTTTGGGGTTTTGAGACTTTAAATCCTTACAGCAGGGGTCGCAACCTGTGGGTCGCGACCCCTTTGGGGATCAAATAACCCTTTAACAGGGGTCATCCAATTCATAACGATAGCAAAATTACAGCTATGAAGTAGCAATGAAAATAATTTTATGGTTGCAGGTGACCACAACATGAACTGTATTAAAGGGTGGCGGCATTCAGAAGGTTGAGAACCATTGCCTTACAGAAATAGACAACCTCATATTTCTCCCACGGACGGGCTAGTCAGTTCAAACCCCTGACCTTGCGATTAGCAGGTTAATGCATAGTCCACTACACCACCAGGGCTCCTAATGATATAATAAGAGATACTATTGTTAGATCTCTCGTGGGAGAAATATACCTCAGTCCTTGGCTTCGCGTGAGAAAGAATTCACTCCGCAGCCTGGATTGTGATCCAAGGGAGTTTTTTGAGAGAAGAAGTTTCAGGTTTACACAGGCACCTCAGGGCCCCTCACCCCTGCACAGCTTGCCTAGAAGCTGCTGGAGAGAAAGTCACTACGTGGGCTCCAGGATCCTGCCTTTTCTTTCTTTTCTTTTTTTTTAAAATCGTTTTATTAGGGGCTCATACAATTCTTATCACAATCCATACATACATCAATTGTGTAAAGCACATTGTACACTCACTGCCCTCATTATTCTCAAAACATTTGCCTCCACTTAAGCCCCTGGCATCAATCAAGTCCTCGTTTTTACCCCTTCCTCCCCGCTCCCCCATCCCTCAAGAAACCTTGATAATTTGTGAGTGGTGATAGTGGGAGGGTAGAGGGAGGGTGGATTGGAAAGAGGAAACCGATTACAAGTATCTACATGTGACCTCCTCCCTGGGGGACGGACAACAGAAAAGTGGGTGAAGGGAGACATCGGAGAGGTCAAGATCCTGCCTTTTCAATTCCTCCATAGGGAGGCATGGTTGATGGTCCTGGTCAACCCCATTGGCTGGATTGAATTCACCTGGCCCAGATGGGCCAATCCAGGTGTAACACCCACCTAGGTGTACCACCCCTTCCTGGCCGGAAGTTTGAACCTGAGCATATGTAATGGATGACCCAGTCCCTATGCTAAGCTACCTAACAGTATTTGCAAGATGCCGAGCAATGTTCTAAGCTTTTTGTATATAATAATTCAATTATTTCACTTAACAAGCCTATATGTGGACTCTATTCTTGCCTCATTTTACAGATGAAAAATCAGTGGCACAGGATGATAAAGTCATGAGCCTATGACCACACAGTGAGGAAGTGGAAAGGAGAGATTTGAACCCAGGCTGCAGAGTCCATGCCTTGGGTGCCTACAGCGCCACATAGGACACAGGAAAGCATGGAGCAGACTCGGCGTAAGACCTAGCATGTATGTGCTAGCACTGCATGAGAGTAGCTGCTACTCAGATCCAGAAGAGAATACAAGGCTATTGCAAAAATTATTTTTTCCAAGAGAGGGTGGAATTCTGCATCTTGTGCGAAATCCCCCAACCTGCACATGGCACAGCTACTTCAGAAGGTTCCCAACAATGTGTGCTGTGTGGCAAACCAAACTGAGCTCAGGGGGAGCTGGTCTGTGGGTTATGTTACCCAGAAGGTGAGCAGTTTGAACTCACCAGCCACCACTCCAAGGGAGAAAGAGAAGGCTTTCTGCTCCCATGGACTTACAGTCTTTGAAGTGGCAGGGAGCATTTCCATGCAGCCTATGATTAGGATCTAGGAGGGTGAGGGTGGATGGAGTTGGTTGAGACCTGGCTTCAGGGCATTTCCCAGAAGGGCTTCCTGCAGTGACTCTGCCTTCAGGAATGTCTGGTGACCCTGAGGGCAGCAAAGTCCTAAGCACACTCAGGCAGTGGTTCTCAACCTTCCTAATACAGGTCCTTTTGTTGTGGTGACCCCCCGACCATTAAATGATTTTCTTGCTACTTCATCACTGTAATTTTGCTACAGTTATGAATTGGACGAGCCCTGTGAAAGGGTCATATGACTCCCAAAGGGGTCGCAACCCACAGGGTGAGAACCACTGCACTAAGGGTTCCCCTTCCGGGCAGCTCTACCAGTGTCTGGTGTGCATAGTTCTGTGAGGTGAGAGAAATGAACTTAGTGTCTGCTTCTGGTGACAGTTGATGTGGGTGGGCTTTCTCCCTATGTCAAATCCCTCTCAAGCCATTTGTCACCACAACATAAAGCAAGAAGAGGAGGCAGCATAGCAGGACGGTAAGCAGAACAAAGATTGAATAAACACAATTCACTTCAATCATGAATCGGGTGCCCTTGAGATGTGAGGAAGACCCCAGTCTAGTGACATTAGATCAGGTTTAGGGATTGAGTGACGGGACCCTCTTGGCTCCCCTCAGCCCCTATCTTGCTTTCCCATTGACCCTGCCCCTTACATCGTGATTGGTCCTTATTCCAGCATGATGGTTGGTTTCATAAGCACGACATGTGGGAATGTGTTAGTCGATAGGTTATACAGGCACAGTCTCTGGAATGGGTAAGTGAGGAGGCGTGACTGGTGACATGACTGGTGGAATGGATCATGTGAAGTGATTTGAGATCGTTGTTCAGACCTGATAGGTCATCCAGGCCTCTAGTTGATCCTGGCAGTACTCTAGTTTAAGGAAACAGAATGTTAGGCATTTAAGTCATATTTGAGCTTAAATTTTGAGCAATAGGCTGTGGCTCACAGTGAGAGTCTATGTGGAGACCCTAAATCCATTTTGAGGGGCCACACATTCAGCCACCATTGAGTTCTTTCCTACTGCTGACTGGCAGTAGAAAGCTTGTCCATCAGGCAGTGTGCTTGCGTCCACTCCCCGGGCCAGACTCAGCGATATACGGTCGTGTGCACATCCCAATGAAGGTCCCGCTCATGCTCTCACAGGCCCTCCCGCAACTCCATGAATTGATCCGTCTTCAGGGACAGTTTTGTGACAAAGGTGTTTGTTTTCCATGTCTCATTTAAGCTTTCAGGAGCTCAGGTGGTGATGCTGGATAGTGTTGGACTATTAACAGCAAGGTCGCTGGTTCAAAGCCACTAGTCATTCCACAGGAGAAAGATGAGGTTATTGCTTCCTGTAAAGGTAGCAACTTCAGGATCCCTACACAGAGTCACTATGAGTCAGAGTCAGCAGGACAGAATGGGTGTCATTTTATTTAAGTAACTGTGGCTGTGGGTCCTTCCGACACCATTGGGGCCCTTATGCGGATGCCCTCCTTCATCCAGAACAGCGGTTTGTGCCTTTTTCTTGTGTAAAACATAGCAAAGGAGTTCCTAATAAAATATAGTTGAATTGGGAGTCTTTTTTCCCTCAAACAAAGTAAATCCATAAATAGAAATGAGACTATGGTGCTAATAACCAGTTGGAGAGTTGAGAGAGCTGAACTCTCAATCCTGGTAGAAACCCATTGTGACTTTAAAAACTTGCTCAAGGTCATCCATAGCCTATGAGGTTGAGTTGAGCAGACACAAAACAGATTTGTTGGGGAGTAATTGTGTACATTAAGTAAACAATTTATCTTTCTAAAGATTCTGTCTAAAACTTACTTTAAATAGTAAGTTTTCCCCTGGGCTAGGGAAAGGTCAGGGAGCTTAACCCCCTAGTATCCACCCCCTCTCAGCATTCATCATGTTAGGCCAGAGGAGCCAAATCACACCCACTACCCAGGGAGCACTGTTTCCAAAAGCCCATTGCCTGTGCCGGGGCAGAGGGCAGGTACCCGGACCAGAAATGCTGACAGAGTGGAACCAGCGGGCTCAGCCCCCAGCTTCCTGAGAGAGCAGCTGTGATGGTTCACTTTTGGAAAAATGTCAATGCATGACTTGGGCAGCACGAAAAGCAGATGTGCAGAGGTTGTTCGCTGTATTCCAGAAGTTCACACACTCTCCGGAGGCTCCTTGGCTCAATGGCAGGAAGTCGTTGGTGGCTTCCACCTTCAATCCCAAAAGGCCACTGCCGTCCAGTGGATTCCAACCACAGTGACCCTATATGGAGTTTTCAAGACTGTAAATCTTCATGGGAGTCAGCAGTCTCATTGTCCTCCTTGGGACAGGGAGCTAGCAGCCCGTTTCACCTCCAGCACCCCTTCCTCTCTAATTCTGGATCCAGTCCCTCCAAATATCCTGCCCTGCCCTTGTCTAGGCTTCTTAAATGCGTTCCATGCTGCTTATGTTAGTCTGGGTGCCTTAGCGAAACAAATCCACAGAAACGCGTATGTATAAGAGAGAGTTTTATGTAAAGGGTGAGTGCACATCAAGAAAACATGCCCACATTTGCTTATGCACCCGCTTTGTCTTCAGCAATCATGTTGGGGTAGGCTGGTGTGCTTTTTCCATGTGGGCTTTGTTGTTTCTTAGCTAGATGGCCCCTTGTTTATCTTCCAGTCTTTAAGACCCTGGACACTATATCTTTTGATAGCCGGGCCCCAGGGTGCTTAACCAATACACCACAAGGGTTCATTAGCATGTGACTTATCTCCTGCCATTCACACTAGATGCTCAAAATAGCAGGAAACCAGGTTTCTCCTTTGTGGCCACACCAGGTACTGACAGAACCAAGAACAGAGACATGCTTAGTTATATATCTTGACTATCATTAGCATATTATATGCCAGGCAATCTGTAAGCCTTCGCTCCCCTGACCTCTCACAGCCTTGGTAAAATGAAGCTAACAAAAGTAGTGCTCTCACAAGCTTGGTAGGAGATTAAACAACTCATGTAAGGCTACACAGCCTATCAACGAGGAGGCAAGATGAGGCAGTGTGTGGCTGCTGAACCCACACCCTTCACAACACCTCCATTAAAATGACTGAGGGCTATGAGGAACCAGACAGAAGCAGGTTCACACCCCAGATTGAGTCAATTTAACTGCCTATTGTGCCTGACCCTTCTACCTCTGATCTTAGAAATGGGGTTAACAACAACAAAACACTGTAGAAGAAATGTCCAGCAGATGACAGGCACGCGATTAAACAACAAAAAATAAATCAGTTAAGTTGAAATTCAAACTCCTGGAAACCCCTCACATGCGTGCAGAGAAGGATTGGGCCCCATGTGGTGTTTCCAGTGGCCCCGCCCTTCCCACCTAAAATGAGCATTTGATAAGGTAATGCCTGGATTGTTCCAAGCCCCAGACTGTGGAGAACTAAAGGAAAACCCAGCATTATGAATCTTTGAGCACAGCCCTGCTGGGAAACCGCCCTGCAGTCACTTGTTGAAGACTGGAGGAGGGACAAGAGTAGGGAGAAGAACGAGGACTGAATGTGACACATAAGCAGGGGTGGCCTACATTCCATAAAGGAAAAAACTCAAGGTCTGCTTTTCTGGTGCCTGAAAGTTAAAACCCATCTGGTGCAGTTGAAAAGGTGTGTGTGTGTAGTGGGGGTGGGGGTGTTAGGGAGGAGGGGCGATGAGTCCAAAGGATGAACTCCATCTGCAATTGTGTCCTCAACTGCTTTCCCCTGCTAGCCACACGATATTTGTGGCTGGCCTGCCCTGCTTTTGTTATCAAGCCCAGAGAGGGCAAGAGACTAGCTCGAAGTCACACTGCAAGTTGGCAGCAGAATCAGGCCGAGAACTCTGGATGCTTAGAAAGCTTCACACAGACCTGAGAAAGTACCAAGGGAAGACCTGTTCGCTAACTGGGCAGCACTCACTGCATGCCAGCGCTGTTCCAGTGCCCCAGCCAGGGCATTGCTCCCTGTGTCCGTGTGTCTTCAGTGATGCACACAGGTGACGGATTGGCTTTTAATAGCATGCTTGGAAGGTTGAGGCCACCCAGCGGCACCTAGAAAGAAGGGCCTGCAAATCTACTTCAGACCAAGCAGCCTTTCAAGACCCTGGGGAGCACAGTTCTTCTTGGACACACAAGGAGGCCAGGAGTTGAAGTTGATTCCATGATGTAGTTGATTCCATGGTTCCCAGTTGTAGCTATACCTAGAGTCACATCCACATTCATGTTTATATCTCTTCACTCCATGGGGTGTTCATGGCTCCAACTCTTCTGAAGCAGACCACCAGGATTTTGTTTAAGAGGCCTCTGGATAGGTTTGAACTGCCAACCTTTTAGTTTGTAGCTGAGTGCTAAACAACTTGTGCCATGCAGGGTGCTAAGCTCAGAAACTCAGTCGGTGCTTCATGATCTCAGTTGGAATTATAGAGAGGGTCAGTGATGACCCATTGACTGCTGGGTAATTGTTGATGTAGTCTCCCTGTGCAGACATGTAAAGTACCTGAAAACTTAAAATCCAACTCATTGAGTGCATCATCCTGCTGTGCGCCAGCCCAGCAGCATGCTCTGCTGGGGACATTTGGCCATGCCTGGAGACATTCTGAAGAAGGGAGTCCCACTGCCATCTAGTGGGCTGAGACCAGGGATGCTCGCTTAGCATCCTGGTGCAGGGAACAACACAGCCCCACAAGAACGATGTTGGCCAAAATGTCAGCAGAGCTGCCACTGGGAAAATGGTCTAGTCCAAGCGCTGACCTTCGTAGAGGAAGAAAGCCAATCCAGAGCAGCTAAGTGACCTGCTGTGGGTTGCACAGCCTGATTCCAAGCCCAGTACTATACCCAAAGCTGTTACCACGCCCAAAATTAAACATCAATAGCTGCCCAAAGGCCTCTTAGTTTGAGGACCAAGTAAGACAGTAAATGAGAAAGCCCTTTGACAAATGTGGCATGCTGCACAAACATGAGATGTTATTACCCAGGATCTTTTGATATATGTAAATAGATCTTGTACCAGGTCAGTTAATTTTCCAACTGCTCTATCTGAGCTTTCAGATGGCAGCACCTCTGTCCAACCCAGGAAAGGACTCCTGTGCAGGCTGAGCAGCCCTGGAAAGCCTCATGCCTGGCTTCTCCCACCCCTCAGCTAATCTCCAAATGATTAATAAGGGCTCTCACTATGTTGTGGCTCCCAGCTGACAGATACTAGGCTATCAATGCATTCGTATCACCTCCTTCATGCCAGAGGGACTCAGTTATTCGAGGGGTTCCAAGGAGGACCCAGCCTGAAAGAGAAACGGGCAAGAGAGAGGAGCGAGACCAAGCAGATTCTTGTCAAGGTCTGAGTTTATTGCTACACAAGCCTCTCTATAAAGGGTGAGGCAAACAAGGGAGTTCAAAGGGGAGATAAAAAAAAAAAGGAAGGGCGGGGGTGTAGAGCACACAGGGCAGGCGGCCGCAAGTCTGCAGTTGGAATGTCCGGTGCTGGAGCAGACAAGGGTGGGCCATCTGGTGTGTGTCAGGGTAAGATAAGGTTGAGGTGACGTGGCTTTAGCCCTGCTGGGCAGGCAATATGGCCTTGGTTTTGTCAGGCTGATTATGTCCGGTTCCCAACATGAGAGAAGCCAGGAATATCTCCTCTCACAACTGTGCAGCAAATGAGATCAGATCTCCCAATCTGATTTTCAGCCCTCCTGTCTTTCCAAGTGAAGTGGATGGTCCATTTCACGTTGTCTCAAGTCTTTGCACATTGCATGCCAACATTGCGACATAGGGTGCGGCTGTGGGTCTTAGTAGACAAAGCCCCCACCCAGAACCCTGCCCCCAGAGCTCCTTAGTCACCCTTCACAACGCAGGTCCAGGCCGGGCTCCACACTGCAAGGCGATCAACCCTGACCCTCCAGTGTGGCCGTCCTCACACGCTCCCACATCCACCTAGAAGGACTGGAGATGAGAGATTCCGGAAGCTCCCTGCCTCATCTGCCTCCCTCTCCAGAGTGACAGAGCAACTGTAACTGATTAGGCAGGATGCAGCCTCATTCCCAGTCCCCACCCTCTCTGGGAAAGCAGGGCTGTCTGGCACCTCATCCAAGGCCTTTCCCCTGTTATCTCATTACTGAGTAGCTGCTCCTCTACCACCCACCTCCGTCACCTCATCTAAATACGGGGGAGATGAGTACGTCTTCTTTGCTGCTCCTTCCCTGAGTCCACCCCAGGAGCTCCCTGAACAGATCATCAATCACTTCTCATTACCCCTGCAGCAGCCGTCAGATACTGCTGAACAGAGACAGGCGCCTCCCCTGCTGCTGCCAGGCTCCAGTGCACATGTGCACACACACGTGCACACACATTGTACAGGCCCACTCACATGGACACACAAGCATGCACACCCATGTGCACAAACTTTGTTCAGAGGTGGGAATTCTGCCCATTTTAGCCTCTAATATTGCAATCAGAGAGTGATAGAACAATGAAAGATGAAGGTGGATGAAGGAAGATCTATTTATTCCCTTACTTGTTACATAACCATTCAGGGCTCTTTTTTTATCCGTACAAACACACCACCACCACCATCAACAATCATCAAGTAGCTGTCATGTATGCAGTGCTGCCCTATTCAAGGCGGTGCTGAGTATGTGAGGAGGATTCTCTCTAAAGCACAGCTCTGAGGAAGTCTGTCTCCTTCGCACTTTTACACACACAGGGTGAGGAGCCTGCAGGAGGCTCCATGCGTTGGGTGAAGCCACACGATGAGTGAGGAGACCGAGTGTGAAGCCAGGGGAGTGAGAGCGCAGAGTTCACCACTTCACCACCATGCTGGTGTGCACAATCGATGAAAGGGTGGCTGCCAGCAGCAGGACAGAAAAAAAGTAAAGCATGTAACTTGTGGTTTTAGCTCTGGCTTACTTCCAAAAGGAATTGTTTTTGTTGTTCTAAAAAGCTTTATACCAAAAAAAAAAAAAAGAAAGCTTTATACCTCTATAAAAACAAAAGGCTACTGCTGTCAAGCACCTTCAGACTCAAGCCAGAGGAGAGCTCTCCCAGTGGGCTTCCAAGCTGTATATCTTCACAGTACCTCCTGTGGAGTAGCTGGTTGGTTCAAGCCAGCAACCTGGCAGTTAACAAGTACGTCCCTTGTACCTATAATACCTGTATAAAGTGTATTAAATATGAACTACTCCTGGTGTGTAATTTTAAATTGAATTATTGTGCCTGGAACTTTTTTTTTAATAGCTAAGAATGGTGAAATCAGACTCCTTTAGATGTTATGAGAAGAATAGACACTACACAGGGCTTGGACCCAACCCAGCTTAATTCAAAGGAAGGCAGATTTATTTTCTTCTGCTTCCCAGAAGGTTCCTCAGCAGAACGTGTGTTAAACAAAATTGTTTAGCTATGGAAAAGAGCAATCTCCTCTTGGGAAGATTCTGGTAGAAAGGGGCTTTGGTTACATATCCAGCTCAACCCAGCCCCAGAGCCCTCGTCATGTTTTATTTTGTTTTGCCCTTGACACTGATTGTCTTGGGAACTGTGGCCCCCGAGCAATGGCCAGGAAGTCAGGTCTTCTTGATGTAAATCCTCTAATATCCCCTACAATGATTTTCAGTGCCAATGGTAAGGCCCGCCCAGTGGCTGCCACATGCCCCTGAGCAGACACGTCAGAGCAGATGAGAGCATGAGACAGCATTTAAGAGAATGGTAGGCTGGCCTTGACTTAGCTGTTTGGCCTCTCCTCAGAAGTCATTTGTGACACTGACTGTCATGGGTTTCATTAAGAACAAGTCTATCTCTACCAAAGAAAACTGCAAGGTAAGAGGACTTTCAGCTCCAGCTACATATGTCTCCAAACTTACTTACATATTGTCCTGTTTTCAGAAGAAAAAAAATGTACTCAGTGCCTCCCGGGCAAATAAAAACTTTGGTACTACAACCTACAATCCCAGATAAAGTGTAGGTATCTGCTTTGGCAGCTCCCCTGGATCGAGCTGCTCCAATAGCTCTCCACAAAAACCCTGTGAAGAGATGATCAGGCAGGGTAGCCTAGTCTGTTCTACAGAAAGAAGCTACCCCTGGAACCTCAGTGGCTTAAAATCTAGAAGTTTATTCTTGTTCATGCAAATTCTGACACTGGAAGGGCAATTCTACAGGGTGTTTGTCCTGCACACCGTCCGTCAGTGATTCGGGCTGCTTCACAAATATGGTGCCACCAGATCAAAAGGTGGATTCCAGGTCATCACAGAAGAGGAAGAGAGAAGTGGGGGTTGTGGATCAGTCTTTACATGCTTTGACACTTTAGTTGACATAGATCGCTGGATAGGGCTGCTTATATAAAGGTTATCAGTTCAAACCACCTAGCTGTACCACAAAAGGAAGGAGTCATCTGCTTTCATAAAGGGTACAGCCTAGCCAACCTCATGCAACAATTGTACTCTGTACCACAAGGGGTGAGCATGAGTCAGAACTGACTTGAAGGCAACAGGATTTGGGGGTTTTTTTGTTTGTTTGTTTGGTTGGTTGGTTGGTTGGTTGATTGGTTTGGTTTGGTGAGTGGGAGGTGGTTCTACCTACAGCATATTAATCTGAAGTAGTCACTTTAGGTTTTTTTGTTTGTTTTTTGAGAGATGTGGAAAAGCTCATTGGCTTTAATGGGGAGTTAACTCTGCCACAGACGGCCTCCTCAAAATTTCCCTCCCGCTTCAGAAACTAGCAGAGATTTTCAATGAAGGAGCCTGCTGCCACCCGCTGGACATCTCCTTGCAAGGTCAGTCCTTTGGAGCCATTGGGAGGGAGAAAAAAGAGACTTTTATTCCTGTAAAGAATTCCAGCCCCAGAAATCCTGAGGGGGAAATTCTGCCCTGTCCTCTCGGGTCGCTATGAGTCCGAATTGAATTTATGGCTATGAGTTGAGTTGTAATTCCATTCACTTACTGCTCTTGACAGGTTGCTAGATTAGGGCTTGTCTTCCCAAATGCCAGCACTAAACGAAAATGAGCTGTCCGGGCCACAACAAAGGGGTTGGAAATACATCAGGCACACTCATTAGACACCTATGGCAAAATTCAGAACTGAGCATGCTCTGACCCAAGTCATGTAGACCCAGGTGGAAGGTCCACCTGGTCATACAGAATAGGACTTCACAAAAGTGCACCGAAATCAACCAATACGATCGACCAATGTCCTCCAGTGGTGTTGGGAGGTGATAGAAGTAGGCCTGGGCTCCTTGTCGCCCTCCCTTGTTCACGTGCTCTGCAAGTGGAGGGTGAGGCCCTTGGGGGTTCCTGCCGTGGCTCCTCAGCTGGTTCTGCACTCCTGCTCAGGTATTCCTCCCATGAAACCGCCATATTCAGCTGCAAACTTTCCCCACCCCTGCCATGCAGCCCGGCGTGCTTTCCGGAGATACTGGGGACTTTTGGGGACTGCGATACCTGAAACTTTCTTCCATAACATTCACTTGGATTTACAAAACTGCTTCTGCCATATGAATTCTTTCAGCGTTGCTAAGCAAGAACTGAGGTCAACCACCCCAGAAACCTAACACTATCAAGTCGATTCTGACTTATATCAATCTAGGGGGTCCTCAAACTATGGCCTGCGGGCCGCATGGCCCTCAGAGGACATTTATTCAGCGCGCCGGGTGTTTGTGCCCCGTTTTTTTTTAACTTCAAATTAGGTATGTGCAGTGCGCATAGGCATTTGTGCATAGTTTTATTTTTAAACTATCGTCCGGCCCTCCAGCGGGTTTGAGGGACAATGAACTGGCCTCCTGTTTTAAAAGTTTGAGGACCCCTGAAAGGACAACGCAGAACTATGCCTGTGGGTTCCCGAAGTTCTAAATCTTTACAGGAGCTGAGAACCGCATCTTTCTCTGTGAGCCACTAGCGGATTCCAACTGGCCGGCCTCATGGTCACACACATTCCACCAGGCTCCTTGAGCCTTAACTTGATAATTTAATGAAATGATACTTCTCCAAGTCACACTGTATCATGGTCTATAATCTTGCTATTCTAATATCAAATTTAAAATAAGGAATATAGTTAAGCTCCAAATCCATAAGCAATAAGATCATTGAATCTCTTTGGACACTATTACTTAAAAAAAGAAAAAACTCTGTTCAATTATTTTCAGCACAGAAAAGCTTCCAGTGTTTACAGCTTAGTATTTAATTGCTTTTTCTCTTCTTCTTTTACATTGGTGAATCATTTTGAGCTTATAATAATGTCAAAAGAAATAGTTTCCAGAGCCTCCAGGCATTCACTGTGTAATGATCATTTAAAAGATTTCTTGGTTAGAGGGTCCTCAAAAGAATAAAAAGCGTGTCCGCATCCCTGGTCATTTCTATATTCAAAAGAAGAAATTGCTCATCAAATGCTACAAGCCAATTTCTTTCTTCAGCCAAACTGCCCATTTTAGCATCACTGAATTAAGCAAATGGTTCTACATTTCAAAGTCAACAATGATACTCTTTTCCCTTTAACACGAGCATCTTAAAAAGCTCAAAAAGTAGTCGAGCTCTTTATTATGGCTTTTCCTGAGAAAGCTGTTTCGTTGTTTATTTTATTTATTCATCTAGACTTTCATGTTAAGATTTGTGTATTTTAAGTTCTGCTAGTCAGGACATTTTAAATGGAGCCAGATTTTTTTTTATACTTTGTCTTTTAAAATATAATGAGACTGAGCAGTACATCCCTTAATAAAATATAAAGTCTTCCTATTTCTGTTTGTTTGTAATTTCCCTAAGAATATCTCTTAATGTAGTAAAACCAAAACCCGCCATAATGAATTACATTTGGTCTACTGGGGGTTGTGGCCAACCTTTTGATAGAAAAATCCAGAGACTCCCTTCTGCATCTCCTTTCCCAACCAAACCCCGGTGGCTGGAGGCTGGAAGGAAGAAAGAGGCTGGGCTGCTGGGGCAGGGTGGGGAAGGGGTAACCTTGCAGATTATTTCAAATTCTACTCTGAAGGCAGAAAGTTATCCCAATGAGATAGCTAGAGATTCACTTCCTTAGAAAAAGATTGAAATTAATGTGTCCCTTAGAAAAGCCAAAGGAAAAAAGTCGTTATTAATTT
Organism: Tenrec ecaudatus; assembly: GCF_050624435.1. Lineage (NCBI taxonomy): Eukaryota > Metazoa > Chordata > Mammalia > Afrosoricida > Tenrecidae > Tenrec > Tenrec ecaudatus. The sequence goes on from NW_027457985.1 coordinate 152,081, forward strand.
AGGCAATTGAAGAACTTTGAAAGCCATGTCTAGTACATAAAAACACCTGTCCCTAGAGCCCATCGGCCTAGGAAACTGAATTTTTATACCATGTAAAATAAAGGAAGGTCATTTCTTAGACTTGCTCAACAGAAGATTGTCATTTTAAACCGGTTACTGTAATGAGAAGCTGGGTTTTCGTAAAAAGGACTGAATGCTTGAGTCAGTGTGAAATGAAATTAGAGATGCATGTTCTGCGCATGGCAGCATTTCCGGAGGAGTCTGTGTTCCCGTGACTGCTCTCAATCTGTGTCGTGCCTTCTGGGAAACTCACAGCGTGGTGCCCACATCTAGTCTCTCGGACTTTCTTGCCAGCTTTGGAAAGGTGTTGAGTCTGTTGGATCTGCTGCACAGAGACAGCATGCAAGTGGACCCTTCCCACATTCCTCAGAGAGCAGCCCCCCAGTGTAAAGCTGTGGGTGAGGTTTGATGACCTTTGCCCCTTCATCATCCCGCATTCTTTGACGGACCCAAGCGCTCCCCTGAGGCATTACCGGAGAAGCAGCTACCCCATAGTTTCCAGATGGTGGGTATCAGCCTGTGTGCTCATTGGGATCGCCAGAGAGCTGTCCAAAAGACATCTTTGTCCCATCTCCACTGAGTCCGATTTTATTGGCCTGGAATGCAGCCTAGGTGCTTGGATTTTTTTCTCTCTCATAAGTTTTTATTGTGAATTGGGTGAAGGTTTACCAAGATCATCAGTTTTTTATTCAACAATTCATACACATTGTGTTTTATGCCACTTATTGCAATCTCCACAATATAATATGACTTATTCCACTCCCTACTTATGTCTTCTGTTTCCCTTCCTCCTCTCTTCCTACCCGTCTGAACTTGGGCCTTGGATTAATACTGCCCTTTTGAGATCAAATGGTTTGCTGTTTTCAGGTTTGTGTGCCTCACTTGAGTAATTGCTCCCATTATAGACCAATCTATTATTTGGCTGAATATTGAACCACAGGTAGGAGTTCATTTTCAAACTTAGTGAATAAGGACCATCATTTCAGAGGTTCTGTTAGTCCCTATCCAGCCAATAAGCCTGGTCTCTTTTATGACTGTGAATTTTGCTTCACTATCTAGGACCTTTTGATGTGATCCCTTTCAAAGAAGTTGGAATTGATAGTTGGAGATCATCTAGTTATTCTGTGCTCAGAGTCATGAAGTCTAATGTTCATGTGGTCCACTCACCACTCTTTCCTCCAGAGTGAGGGTGACAATACTTGCCACCTAGATGGCCACTTGTGAGCTTCTGAGATCCAGCTGCTACGCACCAGCGTGGATGTCGACCATAGTCTTTACAGTCTAGGTAATGACAATTGTTCTTGGTGTCCTTCACAACTATAATCCCCAGCCCCCAAGCCCAATAAAGCACTCCCTCCAGTTGTTCGGTTATGCCTAAGGAGTTTTGATAACTTCATCTTCTGTGTGCTCCGGAATATTCAATTCCCTGGATGATCAGAATGCTCAGTCAGGGCTCAGAATCTTGGTGTTAAGGCTCCTGGTGAGATCCTGGCACATCAGACACAGAGGTTGTGAGGCTAGAGGATGGGCAGAAGGGGATCATACTGAGTCTAACAAGGAAAGAAAAGGAAATGAAGGATATAAGCAATTAAAAGCAAGCGCATAAATAGATACAAATACACAGATGGCCCTTGCAACATTATTCCCAATCTCGCAAACGTGTCAACGGTCTAAATACCCATCAATAGGTGAATGGATAAGTCAAACATGTTGCCTACGGTATATACAATGGACTACTACTCAGCCATAAAGAGAAATGAACTCTTGACACAGGCTACAAGAGGAATGAACCTCATAAGCATTATGCTGAGTGAAATAAATCAGCTTCAAAAAGGACACATTTTGCTTAATTCCACTTACAAGAAATATCTAGGCTAGGAAAATGAATAGAGACAAACATCTTCCAATTGTTTCCAGGGATAGGTAGGAAGGTAAGTATGGTTGTTACATAATGCCATGTCAATTGGACAAATAAGTGAGGTGGAGTCTTTCTTATACCTATATGAGTGTCCTTGGATTTATTTCTCTAGTCAACCCAGCCTAACCCAGTAGGGCCTGGAGGGGAAGTGCCATCCCTGAGACGATACTGAGCTTCCATAAGGGTGATGACATAATTTTGGAATGGGTAAGGATGATAATATGAACAACATGCAGAATGCCACTTAGTTATAATCTTGTAGAGCGTGGAAGTGACGAATGTTTTGATGCATGTATATTTAGTACGATTTTTAAAGAGTGTACGCAAAAGAGCAATATGGCAAGTCTGTGTTGCCATTTGCTGTTGCTCAGCTAAAAGCGATTCGGGCCTGTGTAGTCCAAAGGGAACCACAGAGGCTCAGGAGGAAAGCTGGTACCATCTCCAACTAAGACTTGTCTGACCAAATGCAGAGTCTCCCTCCAAGTAACTGACAGGTCAGAGGCAGCTCATCTCTGCTGCAGAAGCAATGATTTGTCTCAATTCCCAGACCACTGTCACAACCATGTCTTGTTGCCCTCGGTGCCCCCCTTCCCCACCACAATAAGTCACTAGAAAGCCATGTTTCATTTAAAAACAAACAAATAAACCCCTTCTGCCTCCATCCTGGCACTGTTTCAGCTTATTTAGCATCATAACATATGTCATCTGTTTCCCTAAACAATCTAACATGGACATGGCACGATGGGACTGATGAGTTAGGCAAATGAGTACCAGCCTGCCCTCTGAACACACACGATGGTATTTGACTTGCTGTTAGTAGATGCTGTCGCGTTTCTTCTCCTCTTTCCTGGAAAATAAATATAGAAAAGAAAGAGGCCATGAAAAGGGCTGCAAGATGTTTAGCTCTGGTCTTTCTAGAAAGTGTAGAAAAAAAGCATGTGACCCCTGCCTGCCTTTAGATGCCCCACTCCTCTGGCTGACAAGGATTGCGCACTGACCATGGACAAGACATCTGGATCTGGGGGGAGGATATAACAATTGCCCCCACCAGCAAAGAGTTTCCAGATTTACGGGACTGCACAGGCCAGGGAGCAGCTCATAAAAAGAACAAGAAGAATCGCAAAGGAGGGTGTGCTCCAGCACCACTTCGTCCAGCTGCAGACACATGAAGGCAAAGTTTCCTTTGCTTTCAGTCAAGTTTATGATTTCCGCGGCATCCCTTACCAACACCTTCACAAAGATCTAGGTTCTTGGGTTGTTTCGTTCCAGGGCGGACATCACCTTGGTAAAGCCACACTTTATGGACAGCTCATGGTCCAAGAATTCCACCTATATGTTTTGAAAGGGGCCACGTTAAAACTCCTGGCTCAGACTTTCAGGACTGGGCACAATACAGCAAACCCACCATGGGGACAGCAGGATTTGGTAACACTCTCATCTCCATCACAACCTGGACCTGGCAAAGCTATTTTCTTCCACTCACCATCTTTCAATCAATATTTACTCAGCTATTAGTTGCTCCCCAGGCTCAGCATCAGAAAAGTGTTCAAACGTTACCGAATTGTCCATCTAATGGTAGAGGTCTGTGCAAGGGATATGAGAGCAAGAGGCTCAGAGATGATCAGTGGGTAACGAGAGAGGGATTCACCTTTATCATTTGTAGAAAGCCCCTGAGGCTTAGTCACATTGGCAGACTTTCCCTGGAGCAAGCAAATAAAGCTGCTCCCGGCTCAGCTCCATTCCTGATCTGGTCTTGCCATGAGACTATCCAGGCTTTGTCCCAACCCCACGTTCTGGAAAGCACGAGTGGAAGGAGGTGGATCTTGGGGATACCATGGAAAAGAATGGGCATTGCACAACACTTCATTGTACTCATATGGAGCTTATACAAAGGCCAAGAGATAGAACCAGGTGAGACTGTGAACAGGACAAGGTGATACTGCATGGTTTAAAATCAGAAAAGGTGTGCATCAGGGTTGTATCCTTTCACTGTTCTTATTCCATCTGTATGCTGAGCAATTTATACAAGAAGCTGGTCTATGTGAAAAAGAACATGGCATCAGGATTAGAGGAAGACCCAAGTAATGTCATTAGGAACATTTTCTCACTAAAAATTTTAGGTCATGGCATCAAAAAAGTGTCATTTTAACCTAAATGGGTTTTTAGACCAGTGAAATAACAGCGAGAGTGAGTCAGCATTGTGCACAGAATTGAGCGATACTGGTTCTTTGGGAAATTCATAATCCAACACTGACACTGCTGAGATAAAGGATGACAGTGAGGAAGATTCTACACCTGAGCTCTGTGATGGGCCAACGTGGTGCTCTACTCTCTTCAGGAATGGATGAGCCAGCTCCACCAAGATTCCCCTTTACTGGAGCACCTGCTATGTATGTAGACGTTGAACACAAGAACGCTTTGGCGTTCCTACAATGATTTCTGACCGATGAGGTCATCGAAAAATTGATTATGATAGCCCGGAGGTTTACTTTCAGGTTTTAACCCCTCTTCAGTTAATTTCTGTGCATGGGGGAAGGTTTGGGGCTTGCTTCATTTTCCTACATACGGTATCTCAGTTTGTCCAACACCATTTGTTGAGCAAGCAGAATTTGTCCCTTTGGATATTTCTGTGTCCTTTTTCGAAGGCTAGTTTCCTGTTGACTGGTGAATATATGTGTAGCTTTTCTGTTCGAATCCATTGATCTATATACCTCTCAGTGTACCAATACACTGCTCTCCCTTAGGGAAAAACAACAACAAAAGTTGTATGAGCCCCTATATAATGATTTTTTTAATGGACGATGAACTATTTTCCAGGCCAGCACTATCCTATGTTTGAGCACATTGCTGCAGCCACTGTGTCAATCCATCATGCCTTATAGCCTGCGGTACTCATGTTCAGGTATAGTGTTCTGCCATTCACAAGGTTCACACTGGCCAGTTCTTTCAGAAGTGGAAGACCAGGTCCTCCTCCCTCGTCTCTCTGTCTGGAAACTGCTGAAGTCTACTTGCAGTGAGTGACCCAGCAGGCATTTGAACTACTGGCTGCAAAATTTCCACCATTACAGCCAAATGCAGGCCACCACAGTACAACAGACAGTAACAGCATCTTAACACCACACAAAGGCTCCTCCCTGGGGAGACCACGTGTTCAGGCAATTGCTGCTGTTACACATGTAAGTGGGGGCTACATGAAGTCGCACCATCTCCCGTGGCCCTTCCAGGAACAGGCCATTCTTCTGTTGTTTCTACTGGACTTAGGCTCAGCTGCCAACCTGCCCTCTGCACGCATTCTTCTCCTTACCCTTCCATGTCACCTTCTCTTTGCCCAAGTCAATACTGCTGGTCAGTCACCTACTGGTGGATGCTTGCTTCTGAAGTTTCTGAACCACATTTCCCCATGGTTATGAGACATTGCTGCTGCCACTGCGAGCATTTAACAGGTTACTTTACACCTTCAATGAGAAATCTAGGGGAATAGAAAGAAAGCTGCTTCTTTCTCCCAAGGAGTGGGTGGTGGTTTTGAACCGTTTCCCTTGAGGTTAGCAGCCCAATGTGTAACCCACTACACCAGTAGAGCCTTGGTGGCACTGTCCAGCAATTATTAGACTGCTAAACATGAGGTCAGGGTTTCAAACCTACCAACTTCTCCTTGGGAGAACGATAAAGCTGTTCCCATAAAAGACTGACAGCTCCAGAAGCCCTCTATAGGCTGGCTATGAGTTGGAATTTTGCGGTCATTTAGGGCTTTTTGGTGGCATGTGATTTTTTAGGGCTTTTAGGTTGTTTGTGGACGTTCAAGGTGTGTTTTGGGCATTCGGGTGGTTTGGGGTTTTTAGGGTGTTTTATAAGATTTTAGGGAGTGTTTAAGGGATTTAGGGGTGGTTTTTTAGAGTGTATAGGTATTTTTCAGCACAGTATGGTGTTTTTAGTGATGTTACAGAGTTCCTTAGGGATTTTAGGGTATTTTTAATATTATATGTGTTTTTTCCCCCAGCATTTTAGGTTTTCTTAGGGCTTTCATGGTGTTTTCAGGGCATATACGGGGTTTAGGAATGTTTAGGGTTTGGGAATCTTCTAAGGATGATTTTTTGAAGTTTCACATGTTTGGGTGGGCATTTGGTGTTTTTTTGTGACTTTAGAGTGTTTATGGGATCCTGTCAATTTGCAGCTTTAATTCCGCAAAGAAAAGTCAGACAGCAAGCCAGAAAGGAGCAGGAAATGAAGGGGAAGCCCAGGCCACATGTTACAGCTGCCAAGTCCGGAGAACCTAGGTGTGGTCGTTGGCTACCTGGGACCGGGAGTGGGGCTGTGCTCCTGCCCAAGGGTGCTAGGGAGTAAACCAATCTCAGCTGGACGTTTGGCTTTTCTACTACTTAGCCGACTCCATGAACTTTCCCAAGGGCAGCTGGCGAATTGCCAGGGGAACCCAGCTAGACCCCCCACACAAAAGCACAGGGATGGTTACAGGAACAGGAGGTTTCACACAGTGGATGTGCAGGCCTTGGGGTCGGGATTGGGGGCCAAGGTGAGGAAGGGGCAGCAATAAGGCCTGGTCCCAAATAATCAGACACTGAGCAATAAAAGTACAAGGACTGCCAAGAGAACATGGGGACAAAGGATGGCTGGACTTCATTTGATATCTTTGGACGTGCTGTCAGGAGAGACCAGTCCCTGAAGGGACATCAAGTCCATGAAGGACATGATGCTTGGCAAAAAGTGGAGGACGGGCAATAAAACAGCTCGAACCAGCGGCTACATCAGTGGGCATAGTAACAATGGTGAGGATGGTTCGAGACCTGGCAGTGTTTTATTTTACTGCTTGTGTTTTTCTAGAACTGTCTTTCCTGGATGCACGAGGAAGGATAACTGTGCTTGTGGGAAGCAAATGCACAGTGGGCAGCGCTTTGGCCAACATAGGTACACCACCGGCACACAGTGCCCCCTTACTTGGCATCCAAAGTGACAGGATTTGTCTTTCCCCAGAGCTCTCCAGCCCTGGGGGAAGCGGCCCTGCCTTCGGCGCGCCGCCAGGGGGCAGCACTGCTGCTCTCTCACTGGCTACATCTGTGAGGACCCAGAGAGCAGCTCCTTTCTGCTGCTCTCCTCTCAGACTTCTGCCAGAAGCCTTGGCTCCTCCTGGATCCTCCCTTGATTCCCACTCTGCACCTTTGGGGACGCCCAGCCCATTAACTCTCTCCCATCCTTCCTTGCTGCCTCTTCTCCAGATGCCTGAGCTGGGCTTCAAGTAGTTGTAATGTTATGCTTAGGTGAGATGTGTTCAGCTTGTTTACTGTCTGTATACAAGAAAAGAGTGCAGCCCAAGACATCCACCCTTTTGTTCCTCTATGGAAAGCCTGTTACGTGTCATAGTCTTCTCTCTGTGCAGTGCTTTCCTCTGCTGCTGATGCTTTTACATGAAATAGGACTCGGTGTGTCACCGCTACAGGAAATTATCTCTGAAAAAATAATATGCCCAGAACTCAGAAACAGTGTCAGCTTGCATCTGGCATCATGGAAGCATCATGGGTGTGTTTCCATTCATTCGCTCCTGAGTGTCACATGTTAAACTCAGTGCATAGCATAAACAGCAGCAGGCACAAACTGAGACAAAGCACACCCTTTGCTGTGAAGCACATTCCGACACCTGGTTGCCCCTGTGCCACAGAGTAGAACTGCCCCGCAGGGGCTCCCTAGCTGTCATCTTTACAGAGGCACATGGCCACACCTCCCTTTTGGGAAGCCACTGGGTAGGTTTGAACTTCAGGGTTGTAGTAGTTGATATTGTAGAGCCCTGGAGTCAGTTCGGATTCATAGGGGCCTGTGCACTAGAGAGAGAAACAAAGCCCAGTCCTGCGCCATCCTCGCACTTGTTACTGTATTTGAGCCGATTCTCGCAGCCACGGTGTCAATCCACCTAAGTAAGGGTCATCCTCTTGTTTGCTAACCCTCTGCCAAAAATGATGCCCTTCTTGCAGGACTGGTTCCACCATAGTAATATGTCCAAAGTACCTGAGACAACGTCTCCGCATCCTCTTTCAGATCTCCTGCCTTTAGTTTGTCAGCTCACTTCGATGGAGTCGATGCTGAGCCATAGCGACTCTATGAGATCAGAGCAGAACTATCTCTGTGGGTTTCCCAAAGGCTAACTCTATGGGAGTAGAACGCCTCATCCTTTTCTTCTGAGGACTGACTGGTGGTTCCCCACTGCTGACATTACAGTTGACAACCAAGGCATAAGCTACTATGCCACCAGAAGTCCCTTGCCGCTGTGCAATAACCAACACCACCTACACACAAAACCCACCCCTTCTCTGTCAGTTTGATGTATGGTGATGGCTTGAGTTGCTATGAAATTGGAAGCTACTAGGGGGAACCCGACAAAAACTACAATTTTTTCAAAACTATGCATTTAAATTTTTTATCCCCTTCATAGTACTCTCCATTACACTTCACACATTTGTCTAATCTGTGATTACATTCTTGGAAACATTTTTCAAACTCAGCAGTTTGGGTGACACCCTTGTTTTTTTCCCCCCCTCTTCTGTGTTGTCAAACCACTGTCCTTCATTCATGGAAACAGAAAGAAGTCACATGGAGTGAGTTCAGGTGAATAGGATATGAGGGACAAGAGAGGCATGCTTTTTGGGGGGATGTTTTCATACTGTTATTTCTTTTCTCTTTTTTTATAATCATTTTTTGGGGCCTCATACAACTCTTATCACAATTGATACATACATCATATTTGTACATTCATTGCCCTCATCATTCTGAAAACATTTGCTCTCCACTTAATCCGCTGGCATCAGCTGATAATTATTCCCCATCCCTCATGAACCCTGAATAATTTCTAAATTATTTTGTCATATCTTACACTATACAATATCTCCCTTCAGCCACTTTTCTGTTGTCTGTCCCCCAGGGAGATGGTTATATGTAGATCCTTGTCATCGGTTTCCCCTTTCCATTCCTCCCTCCCTCTACCCTCCTCGTATCGCCACTCTCACCACTGGTCCTGAAGGGATCATCCGCCCTGGATTCCCTGTGTTTCCAGTTCCTATCTGTACCAGTGTACATCCTCAGGTCTAGCTAGATTTGTAAGGTAGAATGGGGATCATTTTAGTTGTGGGGGAAGAAGCATTTAGGAGCTAGAGGAAAGTTGTATGTTTCATTGTTGCTACAGTGCACCCTGACTGGCTCCTCTCCTCCCTGCTACCCTTCTGTAAGGGGATGTCCAATTATCTACAAATGAGCTTTGGGTTTTCACTCCACACTCCCCCGTATTCACAAAGATATTATTTTTTTGTTCCGATGATGTCTGATACCTGATTCTTCCGACACCTCGTGATCACACATGCTGGTGTGCTTCTTTCATGTGGGCTTTGTTGCTTCTCAGCTACATGACCACTTGTTTAACTTCAAGCTTTTAAGACCCCAGAATGTATAACTTTTGATAGCCGACCACCATCAACTTCAGTCACCACATTTGCTTATGCACCCATTTGCCTCCAGCAATTGTGTTGGGGAGGTGAGCATCACGGAATGCCACTTTAATACAACAAAGTATTTTTGCATTGAGGGAGTACTTGAATGGAGGCCCAATGTACATCTGTTACCTTAATACTAAACCTATAAATATATGCATATAGATCTATTTCCCCATCGTTATACATAAATATATTTACATATGCACATGCCTTTATTTAGACCTCTATAAATGCCCTTTGCTTCCTACCTCTTTCCTTGATTTCCTTTTACTTTCCGATTGTCCCACTCTCATGTTCAGCCTTCATTTGTGTTTCAGTAATTCCTCTCGGTTACATTACTCTTGGTTACACTCTACCAAGCCTCCTACACCCTCCTCACCATCTATTTGGATCACTTGGTGTTCCCTTGTCCCTGGGTTTGTTAACAGCACTTCCTTTTTCCCTACATCCCCCTTTCCCATCTCCCCCCCCCACCAGCTGTCAGTCCCATTGTTTTCTCCTCCAGATTGTTCATCCAGCCTATCTCATTTAGACAGACCTGTGGAAATCATAGCATGCACAAAAACGAGACAGAGCAAACCCAAGCAACAAAATGAAACAAAAGAACAACACCACCACCAACAAGCCAATGACAAAAAGCAAAACAAAACACAAGAAAGAAAAGCTTTTAGTTAGTTCAAGGACTGTTTGTTGGCCTTTAGGAGTGTTTTCTCATAGAGTATGATGGGTCAGCTAGCCCTGGCCCCAAAGTCTATTTTTGGTATTCCCTGGGGACTTCGTTGCTCTGTTCCCCTTCCTGTTCTGTTGTACACCCTTAGTATTTTGCCTCGGTGTGCTGGGATCAGATCGGGCGATAGAGGCATGCTGTTTTTTTTGTGTGAGCAGGTGCACTGTCATGGTGGCAAAACCAGTCCCCTGTCTACCACTAATCAGTCCTTTTTATTTTAAATAAATCATTTGATTGGGGGATCTTACAGCTCTTGTAACAATTCATACACCAATTTGTATGAAGCACATTTGTACATACATTGCTATCATCATTTCCAAACATGTTCTTTGTCTTTAAGCTCCTTTTTTCCCCTCCTCCCACCCACGTGAACCACTGATACTTTATACATACTTTTTATTTTTATATTTTACGCCTCTGCTGTATCCCTTCACCCAAACTTCTGCTGTTTGTTCCCCTGGGTGGTGGAGTGGGGCTGTATGTCCATCATTAAGATTGGTTTCCCCTTTCTTCTGCTTCTCCCCCCTACCTTCCCTCGTGGTGTTGCTACTCTCAGTATTGGTCCTGAGGGGTTTATCTGTCCTGGATTCTGTGTGTCGGAACTTCTAGTCAATAGCAGTGTGCAAGCTCTGGTCTAGCCAGACAACTCAGACCTTCTTACACAATATCTTCAGAACCTCTATATAGGAAGCTTGATTAACAGTCTGACCTAGTGCAATGACTAAACTCCAAATGCACTATCACCCTCACATCAACAAAACCAAACAAATGAGCATCTTCTTGAAGTTTGAGTTCACTTGACGAGGTGTATTTGAGTGAGGTGATGATGGCGTCTTACACTGACTTGATTTATGTTTGCATTCTGGCTTGTGAGAAGAGCACAAGGTCTTGTCACCAGCAATGACCTTGGGGAAAAAGTGTGGGTGCACTAGCTCAGAGCAAGTTGCCAGATGCCTGCCCAAACAGGAGAATGTATATTTTGAAATGTGTACCCAGTGGAGCTTTGTACCGCTTGGTTTTTTGGCGGGGGTGGGGTGGGGGTGGGGGGAAGGCCGGCTACTCCTTTGTAGGTTAGATAATCTGAGATGTGCTATTTGAAATTTCCTGGGGCCAGTTTTAGACAAAACTAGAAAAGTTAATTTTGCTGTATGGAAAAATCTGACAGTCTGGAAGTATCTAATTTTCCTCACATGCCATCATTCCCCTAGTAGCATTATTCCTAGTTAAAGCTCTCCTCTGTTCCTCCTTAGGGTTTCCCCCACTACCTGATGTTCCTTTTCTCCTACTCATCATCAAGGGACTTGTGTCCAAAGTGAGGACAGCAAATAAGAGACCCTCCTGACTCTCTGTTAAGAAGGGTGCTCTGGTGCATGCGTGTGTTTATGTGTGCACATACAATCGCATTTGAATTTTGTTGGAAGAGGCTTCATAGAGACCGAGAGTGACATGGTTAGAGCTGCTGCACATGTAGAGCACTGTACTCTATGGTGTTCTAATTCAAATGCATGTAAGGTCCAAGAGAGGTAATAGAAGCAAGTGACCAGGGTCAGGGAAGGCAGTAGGAGGAACTGAGGGAGCCTGAATGCCTCACACCCTGCCAGTTTCACTGATTCTTGGATGGGAGAGTACCAACCTAGTGCTGTGAAATCTTCGCAGTTTTCAGAGGCTTGGGGGATTTTAATTTTGTATGTAAAAAATAGACATCTAAATGCTTGTAATTTATTGATTTCGATAAACACACTGAATGCCAGTACTCAAGTCAAACAAACCAAACTGACAGCCATCGAGTCTTTGCCAACTCATAGTGACCCTATTAGACAGGGTAGAACTGCCCCTCAGTTCAGCTCCCAGCCCTGGAGGCCCACCAGTTCCTCATTATTATCATGAGGAATACTATTTTCACAAGAGCGTTACATACCCCTAGAGACTAAACCATAAAGCCATATAGGCTTTGACCATCAATTCTGATATGCTTTTTCCTCAAACTGATGGGTCATTTGATGGAATCCTTGTATTACTTCCCTAACATAAAAATTAATCAAGCAAAGGAGATTCAGTGCTCAGTACTGCAGCCCCCTATTTAGAGATTAACTCTTAAAAACCACCACCACCACCACCACCACCACCACCACCACCACAGGCACCTTATCTATGTTGATAAAAACTTGAGTAGGCTGTATAAATATCTCAAGTATTTAGGATAAAATGGATTCTTTTTCTACTGTCACATATTTAGTTTGAGTTATGTGTTTCCATCTGAACACAAATTAAATAGACCTCATTGACATCTTTTCAAAATGCCATAAAAATTAAATGATTACCTTAAAAGATACTCAGTATAATTAGGCATCAGAAAAATGTACATCAACACTAGAGTGAGATAGTGTTTCAACCCATCAAGATGACACTAGCCAAGAATATTAAAAATACCATTGAGTGCTGGAAGAATGAACAGATTTGTGTCAGAAGAACAGTCTGAAAGGTCCTTAGAAGCAAGCACGGGGAGACTTCACATGCTTTGGATATGTTATCAGGAGATGCCAGTCCCTGGAAAAGGCTGAAATGTTAGGTTCAAGTATAACAACAGTTTTGAAGATGGTGTAGGACTGCGCAGTGGTTCATTCTGCCTTGAGTTGGAACTGACTCAATAGCACCTAATGCTAAAAGCTAGATGCTTTTGATCCTAAATGAAAAGTGGATGGTCCAGCCTCCATACCAGCTACGTGGACAACTGCCCCTCCCCCCAGAAGAATTTACCTTAGAAGACGGCACTGAACCTGTAGCTAGGGGAGATGGACATGTCTGATCAGAGCACACAGGGGCAAATGAAGGGGGAGGAAGAGAGTGGAGCACACACTGGTCCACCAGGCTTGGAGGATGATATTGGCACTCTGAACAGCCAATGTACAGAGTGGACCATATGGCTGATCCCACTATGAGACATGCCATCCCTTGCTGGCCCAGGGCCCTATGGGGACAATACCGGAGACTCTGTGTTGGGACTGACCCGGCTGGCCCTCCAACACGGAGGCAAATCACTAAAAGCATGCAGCAGAGCAACCATGGGAGCAGAGCGGGTAGCCCCTGAGGGAGTACAAAGGACAGACTCTGGGGCCAGAGCATGATACGCCATCAGACCTGACTGAAGGACACACCTATAGAAAAAAAAAATCAGACCTTGATCTATTTACAGGTTTTTCTTTCTTAAAAAAATTTTTTTGGCTTTTAATTAATTTACTCTTTTATTGATCATTGGTTTTCTGTTGTTGTTTTTTGTCATCACTGTGTTCTCACCCATCGCCTATCTTGCTATGGTTTGATTTTTGGTGCATATTATTATCTCAACAGATCTATCTAGATAAGATAGGCTGGAAAAATAGGCTGGAGGAGAAAACAACAGGACCAATGGTTCCAGGGGACATGGGAGAGAGAGAGGAGGGGGTAAGGAGGTGATGCTGACCAATCCAGCGACAGGGGAGCAACAAGTAATCCAAAATCCGTCGCAAGGAGGGTGTGAGAAGCCTGGTAGGTATTCAGCAAGGGTAATGTAACCAAGAGAAATTACTCAAACCCAAGTGAAAGCTGAGCACGATAGTCGGACAAGAGGAAAGTAAAAGTAAATAGAGGAAAGAACTAGGTGACAAAGGGTATTTCTAGAGGTCTACATACTGGCATGTACATATGTAAATATATTTATACAGGAGGGTTCGTAAATAGATCAACGTTCATATATTTATAGACTTAGTATTAAGGCAGTAGATGGACATTGTCAAGTACTTACTCAATGCAAGAACACGTTATATTAAATTGGCATTCCATGATGAACACCTTTCCAACATGATGGTTGAAGAAAAATGTGTGCACTAGCAAATGTGGTGAAGAAAGCTGATGGTGCCTGGCTATTAAAAGTTATAGCATCTGGGATCTTACAGGCTTGAAAATAAAGAAGCGGCCATCTAGCTCAGAAGCAACAAAGCCCACATGGAGGAAGCACACCAGCCTGTGTGACCATGAACTGTTGAAGGGATCAGATATCAAGCATCAAAGAACACAAAAATCATGTCATTGTAAATGAGGGTGAGTGCAGAGTGGAGACTCAAAGCCCATTGGTAGGTAACTGGACACCCCCTTCCTGAAGGGATGTGGGGAGGAGATAAGCCAGTCAGGGTGTAGGGTAGCAACAATGAAACATATGTTTCCTCTAGTTCCTAAATGCTTCCTCCCCCCACTATCATGACCCAATTCTACTTTACAAATCTGGCTAGACAAGGGGATGTACAGAGAGATCGCCTTGGAGATTGGGTGGATGTTCCCACAGTAGCGTGGAGCCCCACAAGTGCTGGTCAGGCGTTTCCCCCAGTCACTTGTAGGACCTCAGGATTTAGGCTGGGGATGCCCCCACTTTTTATAGGGGAGAACAACCTGTGGCCTGGTGTGTGGGAGAGGACCAGCGTGAATTCCCCAGCTGCTTGCCACACCAATAAGTGGGGGGTGGGAGCTCCCTCAGTTGGGCCTTCAGGTTTGCCCTAGGCAGAGGGGAGTGGCCTGGAGACCTCTATTGTCTTGTGATGGGAAAGAGAGTGAAAGGAGAGGAAAAAGAGAGAAAGAGGAAGACACAGACTGGGGCAATAATGCCAACCAGACTGACAACCACTCACCCACACACAACTAAAATGCACAGAGTAAATAAAGGTGACAACAGTAAAAAGAAAGAAAAGAAAACAACTAAAAAGGAGAACCAAATCTGTGGAGGCTGTGGTAGGAAGTAGAGAAGAGCTTGATGGAGCGGAGAAAAGCAGAAAACCTGTAAGAAGAGCCCAATAAAAGGGAAAAGAGAGAAGAGAAAAGGAAGGAGGAGGAGAGAGTATTTTTTAAATGGTTAAAGAAATAACTGACCCTGTGTTATGCTGTGTGTAGCTCTGACTCGTCCTGTGTGCAGTACTGTCTTAGGGGTCAGGCTGCCCACTAGGAGGACAGGGTTGCCCTAGGCTGAGTGTAGGGCTCTGGAAACCAGCAGTGGTATGTGCAAGCAATGAGAGGGAGCAGAGGGAATCGTACAAGCTAAGAGAGAGGTGAAGAAAGCAAAGACAGAAAGAGGAAAGAAAGAAAAAGAGAATAAAGAGAAAGAAGGAAATAAATCCAACTGAGTTCACTAAGGTTGGCTGTGATGGTAAAGAGCAAGGAGAGAGAGAAGGAGGAAATATAGTATAAAGTAGTAGCTGATCCCTGATTGCTTGGATGAGGGGCCAGAGGGGTTTAGACACTGCTCCAACATGGCAGGTCAGTGTGCCCTTTTAATGCCGGGACCCAGTGGTGCTGGGCAGAATTGCCCTAGTTGACGAGATCACCTTAGAGGCATGACGGAGGTTTCTTCAACGGTGCAGCGCACTGTAGGTGTTTGTCCCAGGTGCCTTGTGTGGTGTACAGCACTCCCACAGAGGGCAGGCTGGAGTGCCTCCTGCTATTTGGGTTGATTTGCCCTAAGCGGAGGGAAGTGACCTGGAAGCCTTTAGTGGCATATGAGAGGAGAGAGTGGGAGAGAAGAGGAAAAAGAGGGGAAAAGGGGGAAAAAAGAGGGATAAAGAAGAAAGCGAGTAAATAAAAGCCCAACACCAACCTGAGCACGTTGAAACTGAGTGCGGTGGAAAAGTTAGAAGGGCTAGTGAATAAAGTGAGAATAAGTAGAGCAGTGGGTAAGGAGGTAATGATACTTGATCACCTGTCCTTGAGGCCAGAGGAATTCCAACTCTTCCTCAAGGTCACGGGGTCATGGACTTGTAAGGTCTCTCTCTCTGGCCTAAATTCCAACCCCAGTCCTTGGCTCCCCGCGAGAAAAATTTCATGCGGAAGCCGGGTTCGTGATCCAAGTGAATTTAATGAGAGTTAAAAGAAGCTTCAGGTTTTACAAGGCACCCATAGGATTCCTTTGACCATGGGGCCTGGCAGAGACTGCCTCAGGTCATGCAAGGATCTCTCTCCTCCCAGGAAGACGACCAGACCACCCCTCTCCCTTCTGGTCCCTGCCTTTTCAAGGGTTCCCGGGGAGGCTGGTGAAGGACCCCAGGTCAATCCCATTGGCTGAACTGCAATCATCTGGCCCAGGTGGGCTGCTCCAGGTGCAACATCCATCGGAGCCCACGGGCAGGAAAATCCAGCTTTCCTATGCTGGCTCTCCTGGGCATGCGTTAATGGACTTTCCCATCCCTGATGTAGGGTTCCACAGATGCTGTGTGAGATTACTTCAAAAGCAAGATCGCGCCCGTGGCCAGGGGTCACTTGGGTGCTGGAGTACTTGCCTGTGCTGCATGTAGCACTGCAGCAGGGGCTGGGAGGGGGCACTGGGGGGCTCCCTCAGCCCCGTCTAGGGCTCCAAGACCGGCAGGGCCTCCCCAGCTATGTGTAGAATCACTGAGAGGGAAGCTTGTTGTCCTATCTAGACTGCTGATGCTTCCTAGATCAGAGGATTTTCTTTTTTATCCCTCTGGCCAGCTAGAATGAAATTGTCTCCCACAGTCTCTGGGCTACAGCTCAGTGCTGTTTAAGGCTGACACTGCTACAGCGGGTCTTTGTTATGGTAAAAGCTGCCAGGCCCTGTGGCTGAGTTCTGGCATTCCTTAGCTAGGTTGCTTCTTATGCTGATTTATGTTAAGGGACTCCCCTAGGTGGTGCTTGGAGCTGAGCAACCAGACTTGGGTTTGAGTTTTAAACCAATCATTTATGTTTCACCCTTAAAAAAAATTCTACTTGTGATGTGCTCAGATTTGGTGGCTGTCAAGCTGACCCCCAGAGGGGGAGATCCAGCTTATCAGGGGGGTTGTTTACTAGTCGGCCAATTGGAACTAAATTTGCTCCCTGGACTCCCGACTTTCTGCCTTTTTCTCCCACACCATGATCTTCCTAAGGTAATAATATATTTTTTCTTCTACTCTAAATTATAGCTACCCACCACCAACCCCTGACCGTGAGCTCAAGGCATCCAACCGCATGGAGAGCTCAGTGTGGGGTTCCCCTCGTGTCTGAGATTCTGCCCCCTCTCAGGGCGTCCACCTGCAGGGATCCCTGCTCCAGGCAAGGGGCATATCTGGCGCCTGCCACTTCGTCAAAATTATAGTGCTTTAAAGCATGCTTGGTTTGCTTTGTGAGTGGAAATCCCACAAAAGAAGGGGTTCAGGAGAAACCCTGTTACCCTAGTTCTAATTTCAGAACTCCACCTCCCCGTTTCCTTCACCTAATTTCCTATTTTTCTGGTCTGGCAGCAGGAGCTCCAGATAGATGGGTCCTATCTGGTCGCCATTTTCTCTGAATCCCTCCATCTATTTTTTTTACACTCTTAAAAAGTACAAAACATTTACTCTACAAGCGCAAACAGATTTTCAAAAGCAGGGAAAAACCTGAACGTTCAGTACATGGTTCAATCATCTTTTCATCTCTGCGCCCTAACTATGCTGAGCTCCATGGAACTGCATGGAGGGGAGCTATTCTGGCGTCATCGAGCCAAGTGAGTGTTTTGAATTACCTCAAGTGAATATTTGACTGGAAAGCATAGGGTGTAAAAAAACCCTGAAATCAGATGGTGCACATCTATCACAAAGAACAGGGCCTTGTACTTAAACCTTTTTTCTGAAAATAAGCAGCCATCTAAGTGAGATGTCAACTAAGTCCGCCCAGAACAAGCAGCACAGCCAGTGTGATGCCAGGGTGATAAATAATAGAATCTCAATCTGCAGGTATGAACAAGAATCAGAGCTTAAGTTCGGAACACCCAGTTTGCAAAAGGACTCAAATGCACAGGCGGGGTGAATTCCCTCTGACCACAGTCCATGGACATGAACAGATACAGTTAAGTTCAAATGTAACACCTCATCATTTGATCTCTTCAGACTAATTTTAATTTGGTTCCAGTTTTTAGTATTTTTCACTTTCTGTTCGATTGAGGTTTTTCTCTCTTTTGTCATTGTTAGTTTTTCTTTTCTACTTGTTTCTTGATTTTGTTTTGTATTTTTTTTAATACATATGAAATCCAGGAGAGGTAAATCCAGAGAGACACTAACAGAATTAACAATCACCTAGGGACAGGCAGGGAAGATTTGGGGGAGTGAGGGGGGGGGGGGCTAACAAAAATGAATATAAAAGAAGGAAATGATGTAAACCTGATTGTGGTGACGATTACACAAATCTTAATATGACTGAAGTATTGAATGATATATGTGAATTATATGAGAATTAAAATAAAACAAAAGCTGAGGTCAGAGATAGGGCAGCAATTTAGCCCTGAATCTCTTGGTGAAGATTAAATGTCATTTTGTGCCAAGAGCCCATTTTTCCACTCATGAAGTTTGGGGAACCGGCCATGCTCCTTCATCACTTTTCTTACCTCAATAAATGGGTACAGTTCACTCTTCTCCCTTTTCTTCTCTGTCACATACTTTGCAGCAGTCAGGGGAACAGAACTTACAGTCCTGAAAGGGATCCATGAGTGTTAGTCCAGGTAGACTAGAGAAACAAATCCACACTCATATGTGTATAGGAAAGACCTTTATATACAAGAACAGTTGTATATTGAGAAAGCATTCCAGCCCAACCAAGATCAAGTCCATAAGTCCAATATTAGCCCATGTCTGATATCAATCTATAATGTTCTCTTCAGACTCATGAAACACCTTCAATGACCCCAAATGCAGGAAGATCACAGGTCAGTAGTTGCAAAGTCTTCTGCATCCAGTGGTGGTAGAAGCATCTCAGCTTTGGCAGGGTCTCCATGTGGCTCCTCCAGTTCCCAGGGCATGGGTTCTATCAGTGTGGTGCCATGTGTCTTGTTAGTAGGACATCTCTCAGGGAATGAGCAGAAAGATAGTCTGCTGCCTCCAAGGAGGAAATACCAGATTTCCCAGAACCCTGACGGGAAGGCCAGGCCCACAAAGAGGCCTCATTGGCCATAACCCAATAGAGAGACTAGAGTCTACCCCTTCACTCTTAATCCTCTCAAGTCCCAAATTGACACCAGATTGTATAACTACAACAGACCACCCCTTGTCCATTTGACATTTTCACAAAATTCTTTAGCCGTATACAATTTCAAAACAATAATAGAATCATATCAGTATCTAACAGTATAATATGAAAATGCATACATTTCACTCCGTGCCACCCTCCTTTAAACATAATATTCTGTAAGTGATGAAACAAAAATATCCTATGCTTAACAATTGCAGGTAAGGTACACCCACATATTAATCCTATAATTCTATGAATATATTCCAGTATCTATGAAATCTTGTAAGCTAGCCACTTCACGCCTTTATCTGGCCCATTTTGGCTATCCAGTTTCTCTACTGCCTACTTCCATCAACCCAGTGCTCTGAGGAGACCATCATATTCTTCAATATAAAGAGTCTTCATGCCAGTTGGAACCTTGTGAAGTCCACATCCACAAGAAAGTCAAAGCAGGACAGATCGTCTATACAGTCTGCAGCAGTATATACCAGTGCACAGGCTCAACATTCTTCTCTTCATCTGGTCGGGTTTGGGTCAAGTCAATGTGGGCTCCCTCTCTTGGCCTCACCTCAGTGTCCATTGGTCGCATTGCCTTTAGGCCTTGGCCCCATCACCTATTCTCCACAACTCTAGTCCCCTCAGAGTAGGTCATGGACTTCAAACCAGTCAACCTGCTCTCATCTTCTTCTCTACTGCCTGTAAACCAGGTCCACGAGTGTCAGTGGTCAGAATGAACCCACTGCTCTATTGCTGCTATTCTGCCACTTTCACTCAACAAGCAGATCCAGGTGGTCACCTAGCAATCATTTCAGGCTTCTACAGGCTCCCTTGAATGTTCAGTACTAGAAAGGAGTTTCTTCAGGCTTTGAGATTTTTTCCAGTTTCTGACAAAAACCACTATTCAAAATTCAAATATTACAAAAGTTCCCTTTTAATGCACATGAAGCTCTTCCTCACAGTGGGAGCAGTGCACAGAAACGGACCTTGATGCTGGGCTGCTCTGTGCGTGCTTTGGTCAGTTGGGAGCTGCTGATTCACAGATTCACTTCACGTGGATGAAGATGCTTGTTTGCTTCCCCGTGAGTTTATCGCGCTTCAACAGAGAAGAACCCTGTTCTTGGGTTTTGCCTCTGCCTTGCTCCTAGCACCGCTGGAATAGAAAGATTACAAATGATTTTTTTGTTGTTGTTTTAAAAAACAGAAAAGAAATGCCGTGTACCTGTTAGGTAAGTAGAGGCAGAACTGAGGGTGGTCGCTGTGCATGCCAAACCTCCTCCCCATCACAGACAGTTGAAAGCTGCTTCAGGCTGGAAAGATGCACACATTTAGGTCCTTGTGACAGGAAGCAGGTCAACCTGGGCGGGCCCCCATCTAGACCAGGTGGGCTTAATTCAGTCAATGGGGTCAAACAGTACCGTCAGCCATGCCTACCAACAGGGTATGGGTGGGGGCCTCAAACCAGCTGTCATGCAACCCAGCGTGCGTGGGCTGTCCAGTCCGCCCCCACCCCCCACGAGCATATTTGCCTCTTCTATCCTTTATAAAGTCACTTGGATCACAAACTAGGTTTCTGCGTCAATTGGTTCTTGTGTGAAGCCAAGGACAGAGGTACATTTCTCCCAGAGAGAGCCCTCACATAACCAAATCAGATTATAGCCTTCAGTGTTAGTGTTCCAACGAATTTTGGGGGAATATCTCAAGTGTTAGTGGTAAGGACACAACTCAATCCATATTATCTCTTTATTTTGCTCAGCCAGATGCTTGCCCTTTGAGCCTGAATTGTTGCAAGGCTTATTACCCCATCAAGTGTTCCCAGAGCAAGCCCTAAATGGGCAGTAGTCACACACAAGGAAGATTTGCAGGGGACACTGTTAAGAATGATTAATGCTTAAGTGTTCCTTGTCTCCCCAAATGTACCATCTGGCAGAAAATTTGTTAGATCTCTCTCCTGGGAGAGATATACCTCAGCTCTTGAATAACTCTCCTGGTCATAGAAGTCAAATTCCAAGCTTTTCATCCAACATTCATAAAGCTAAATAAATGTTACATAAACCTAAGTTCTCTATCTTGGATAAGACAAAGTAAAACCATGACTTGAGAAGGTTTTCATTGAGGACAGAGACAACTTCAGATATTCTAAGCCTATGAAATTGGTCATGATTCAGGCAACTTGCCAAGGAAGCACGTAATACCTAGGTGGGAGGTGGAATGAATAAGAACTTGCACTAAGATTCCATTCCATCAGGCGCAGCTGGTGACTTTGGAGGCCCAGAGCAGGCAGTGGGAGAGAGAAGACCAGAGCAGGGGAGGGATGTGATGAGCTGGAGGGTAGAGGGAGGGATTATGTGTTGTCCTGCTGTCACCTCCCACCCCACTGTGACCCTTTAGTGATGTGGGCCCAGGTTTGTGATGCAAGTGGGTTTGAAGCCAGAGGGGACTCAGAGTGCTCAGTTGCCTGAGTGCAACCGCTGTATCCAGAAGATGGAGGAGATTCTCTTTCTGCTGGAACAGAAAAGTGCTTCCTGGCTGACCTACCAATACCCCACCTGGTTCACTGTTTTGACCTTGGGCATCCTGTATGGAGTGGGTTGCTTCTTCCTGGTCCTCCCCTTCCTTCCAAATACTCCACCTGTGCGACCACCCAGGAAAAGGATAAAGGTAAGAAATTCTCAACCCAGCCATAGGAGAGATTGATTTTTCCTTGTTTTATAAATTTTTCCTTTCGTAATTAATTTCCTGATAGGGGAAATCTCAAGAAAGAAGAGACCATCAGCCCTGGCTTTGGAATGTTGATGAGGGCTGGTGCGTCCTTACTCACTGTTAGGACTTTGTTCACTGCATTGGTATCATTTTATCCTTGCCGGCTTATGTTGATTTTCATTATTTCTGTTGGCTTTCCCTGTTTGTGAAGCACAGGAGGCGTGGATGCATCATGATCATGGACACAAGGGTTGACAGAGTTGCAGGTGGAGAGATCTCATGGTAGAGGGAGGGATTGTGAGATCAGCAGTGTGGAGAACTCCCCCATCGGGATGCTAGAGAGTGAAGGGGGATTGATTTCAAGACGAAAAAATGAAGGAGGCCAGAGGGGACAGAGAGCTTTAGACCTGACTGTGATTACACAACTCCTTTTGAAGGCAATTTAACCATGGGGGGGGGGTGTTGTTCTAAAATGGATATGGTAATCATTGATTGTACCATTGCCCTTGATCTGATTGAACGACTGAACTATTGAGTCGTATGATATGTAAATCATTTGCCAGTAAGATGAGCATTCAAAAATATTTCTCTTTGAAGATCTCAGACCTCCCATCTCTAGTTGTTATAGAGGGCAATAGGTAAAAATCCCCAATATAGTGACGCAGTGGCTAAGGACTAGATGACTAGACGTTTCAAAGGGCAGCTCTCATCACTGGGTCCTCAGTCTCTTTCCTTGAGCTCCAGTCTTTGGGCCAAGGCTCCTTTTCTGTCTGGGCTAATTGAGAAAGCATGGCTGACCCCGGGGAGGAAGTGGTCAAGGGCTGGCCCAGAGCTTCAGCCTCCATAATCAAAATCTTTCCCACCAGAACACTGAGTGCTGAGAGTGTGTGCTCTCCGTGAGCAGAGGAAGGCTGACGGAAGAAATGCACTCTAGGTCTCACACAGAAGCTGGTTTCTGGGCTTTAGTCATTCCATGGAGATTGTCATTCTTCTAATCACCAGTAAATGCCTGCAGTTTGTCACAAAGAACAGACGCAGGATTGGATTCCAGCCTGACTTCCTCTCTTGTGCCCCAGCCTCAGGTGGAGACAAGGAGAAGCAGCAGGTCAAGGGACAAAGGTGACGCTCTGAAAGGTAAGGTTCTGCCCATTCAACCAACCTCTGTAAGCTCTCCTGTCCCCTCCTCTGCAGGATGCCAGTGGCAACAGCCCGTCTCTCTCAGGTAATAATCCTGAACAAAAGGATACTGGGGATGGAAACAGAACCCAGATATTTCCCAGATGTACAGGAGGGGCCTAGGATGGGATGAAAGCTGGCCAAGGTAGGACCCAGTAGGGAGCAGTGGGGGTGTCAGGAGCAGATTCTGGTGGATTTGGAGGTGGAACATTGAGGGGTAACAGCGATAAGCTGTGTAACTTTGCCAAGGTTCAGATTGCTCACTGAGACCCCACAGACAATATTGGAAACCGATGCTCCTTGAAATGCCAAAGCACCTCCTGCCCGTGGGAGTAAGCTATCATTTGACCTTGAGCTCTGGAGAGTCCAACGTCCTAAGTGCACAGCCCGTGTGACATTCCTTTCGGTCCTCTGGGAGGGCTGCACCATAACGGTTCTCTTGATTTCCAGTTTTCCGAAGTTTCCTGCAAGAACTACATGGCGCTCAGAACCTGCGTTTGCGTCTTAGGCAGAAGTAAGTAACCTTCCTGCTTCACCGCGGGGTGCATCTTCCAACCAGGGTGCCTGTGTGGCCTCGGGCTGCAGAGCAGCTGGGATGCGCTGGTTTGGGGGACACTTTCAGGGATGGGCAGAGAATGACAGGAGTCCCGGGCAGTGGGGTGGGGCAGGAAGAGCAGGCCATCAAGGCTTGGGGAGGGGCTGAGCTTGCACCGACCCTTGCTAGCCTGCTAGGTCTCTTGCCCCTTCAGTCCTGGCTGTAATCTGGTCCTTCTGTCTCCTGCAGCCACTTGGGAAACCCACTTGACACTGGCAGCTTTGGTCAACAGAAAGCTCAAGCCCTCTCTGGTAGCTGGCGAAATAGAGGTACGGCTGAAGTCCATGTTGGTACGCGTGCCCCACACGGTTCTGCGGCTCATCCATTCTGGACACCTAGGTCTCAGAACTCCACCCTTCCACGGGCCCAGATGTGCATCTCAACTTCTCATGTCTTACCCGCCTTGAGTCAATCACCAGACTGCGCACATTCCCGTGAACCTGACAGTCTTTCACCCACACCACTGGCTCTTCCCTCACCCAGTGCCAAACCCCCGGATTCAAAGGCCTACCTGCTGCCTCCAAGCACTCTCTGGGACTCACCAGCCCCGCCTCCCACAGGGACTCATTCTCAGAATGACTTGTTGGCAAGGCCCAGGCAGAGCCCATCTCCACACAACCGCTGCTCCACACCTGCCATGGCAGCCATCACAAGTCAGGATCCCACAGGCCTCCCTACTGCCTCCCCACCCCAGTGTTGGGCAGCTGCCAAGAACTTACAGCTTCCCTCCTTGGAATACTTTGGGTCTCTGAAAGAGCACTCTACCTGGCACCCCCAAGAAGACACCTTTCGGGAAGGACCCACAAAGAGGCAGGGGGAAGTAGGGAGGCCCACCTTGCTCAACCCCAATGTCCACAAGCTGCTGGAAATAGAAATCACAAAGGCAGAGAAATGGAATATTTGGGAAGAAAAAGGAAAGGGTGTATCAGAATACCATCTGCAGGCCTTAAATATGTTGAAGGCACTCGATGGGGAGCAGATCACTGCACCTCCCCAGCCCTTCTGGAATGCCAGCATCAAAGCAGAGCAGATACCCAGCCCTCAGAAGCATTTTCCACAAAAATTCAGTGAGTTTTTCTGGGGTCTACCTTTTCTGTACAGCGAGTCTCTGGCAGCTGCTCTCAGGGTCTCTGGATCCACCCTAGAGTTTCCCACTGTCTTATTTAATGAAATTCCTAATACCTTACCAGCTCAAATGCAAGCTAAAGAGTACCCACTCTTGTTGCAACGTCACTCCTTGCCCTACACTGAAGGCCGATTCCAACTTTTACTTCCAACTGCATGCCAAGCCCAGGCCCCACTGCCGGCTACAGTCCTGACTCCGCCCGGTCCACAGCCCCGTGGCCCACTCGCAGTACCTTTTCCTCCTCCTCACAAGAGTCCCTGTGATGAATCCTGTCTTACCGTCCACACTAAGTCCCAATCACGCATTCCAAATTAACTTCAACAGCTGGAAAGCCGTTTTTTAAAGAAACAACAGGAAAGTGAGAGTTCTTTACCCTTTATGATGCCACGACCCCAGGAAGCTTTTTGTCTTCGCAACCCCACTCATCCCCAGGACAATCAGAAGGTCCAGACCCCAAAGACAGACCCCAAGCTTCCTGGCTGCTTGAAGCAATCGGAGCTCCACCGCCAAGAGAACTTCCCTCAATTGCAGGGGCCCCTCGGCAATGGGACTCTTGAGTCTCTGACACTAAAGCAGCCTCAGGAAAAATGGCCAGGGACTTGTCTGGATATGAAGCAGCCCGAATGCTCCTGCTCCACACCTGGAGACAAGCAGGGGAAGAATGTAATGAAGACGGTGTCCCCAGGAAGATGCACACACCCTGGACCGTCGCTTGCGTGCTGCAGAGCCGGTGTCCAGCTGAGGAACAACTCGGTCAATGGACAAGGGAATTACTTGAGGAAAATATCCAAATGTAATCTATCTATCAATGGATCAGGAAACTACTGCCCAAAAGGAACTCCGGGAGCCGACTCAAAGGAGTTAAGTGATTTGAGGATACACAAGGGGATTAACGCAGGAACTTACACCCTAAGGGTTCCAAACAAAATGCTACTGGAAAACACCCTGAATGTCCACATGTGCAGGAAGGTGGAGCAGATTAGAAAGGATCAGATCCCTGGCATTGTTTGCCGTTCATGTCTTGCGACCACGCATGCTCTGTCTATTTCCCTGACCCACCCACATGTTGTCAATGTGGCCTCCTGGGGAGAGCTGGAAGATCTCCTGAACACAATGCAGAGCCTTTCCTTTCTCAGCCCGGGCACTCAACAGGTGCTGGACTCGCATATCGTAAGGCTCCAAATGAGGCAGAGGTGGTGCATGCCCCTCAAAGTCCTTGAGCCCACAAACCTCTGTAGGACAAGAAAAGACAACGCAATGTCCTTTCCACAGTCCACCTGCTTAGCCACCCCTAAGTCTTCAACTAACCCAGTAACTGAGGCTGTCAAGGTCCTGGGAGAACCCTGTCAGGCAGACTGGGGAGAGAGAGTGACCCCAAAGAAATCAAGCCCTACCCTGGAGAGTCCTTTTGCTGATTGCTCCCCTACAGAGGAGCCTGTTCAGGGAACCCCAGCCTACCCCCCACTTGATAATGACAGTGGATGCTCATTGGCCCTCAGGCAGCCGTTTCCAGCCTTCATGCCCAGTATCCTTGGCAGAACCTTCCAGAATGAAAGTGTCCAGAGAGAGAGCCTAGAGCAAACCTCAAATCCAGTACTGACCAGCAAGGGGTCAAGGAAAGAGGGTGCTAGTTGTGCCCCAGGAGGCCCCAGATTGGAAGTGAACTCTGAATGTCCATCTTCAAGAGCCAAAGAGACAGGGTTGGTGGTGGTCAAGAAGTCCTCTTCAATAGAACTAGACGATAGAGACACTTTCAAAACCAGTGTGCTGGCAAAATCTCAAACCAATCATGTGGACCGGGGGTGCTTCGAGGCTCTAGGATGTAGTAAAAGTTTCCTGCTACCTGGAAAGTGTGCTCCAGTTCCTGAAAAGCCAAGCCTTACAGCACGAGTGTGCAGTGAGATTAAGCTCCAGGTGGAGGTAGAGGCAGAGGGTGGTTCTCCATGCTGTCCTGTTGACGGGCTCCTTCAGGACTGCACCACTGATGTGCTCACTGCCACCAATGTTTTGCCTTCTCAGGTGGTCCATTGCCGCCCCCAGCATTTGTTCACTGGGGATAAGCCAATATGTCAAGGGCCAAGTGGCTTCGTGGTGGCTAGAGCAAGTTACATGGGGCAGCAGAAGCTCAAAAGCCCCAACCTTCAGGACCCCTCGACAAGGAGAAGGAAGGATGCTGTTCCCACTGACAAGAGGGAGACTCATAAATGGCCCAATCCAGAAGAGCATGGAAAAGGATTAGCGGGAAGAGGCATCTCCCAAGTCTGTGGGTTAAGCCAGCCTGTGCAAGACAAGGCATTGGCTGAGTGCCTTGAGATCAAGTCCTCACAGCTCCCACCAGAGAAGGGACAGCTTCCTGCTGAGGGCCACTGCAAAAAATGGAGGAAGCACTTTGTCCAGTGGATTTGCTCCAGCAAAAAATCTACAGGACACGGTGATCCTTTGCAAAAAGGAAAGCCCGTATTACCCTGTGGTCACAGCCTTGGGCCCCTTCAAAGACAACCAGTGTCTCCTAACAAGGTCACGGAGGCTCAGGTGCTCACGACAGATGTTGGCCAAGTCCTAGAGGGGACACCAGGCTGTCATCAGGAGTATCTTGCGTCAACGTTATGTCCACGAAAAGAAACGCAGGCCTCAGTTAATGGATGTTCCTCCAGCTGCAGGGCTCCTCTCTTTGTAGAACACAGGAGAGTGGCAAGTGTGAGACCCTGCCTCCACCAGGCGATACCTGACTGCCAGAGCCTTCCCACCACGAGCACCTGTATCAGGGATGTATTCACAAATTTCTGTCCGTTCAGGGGATTCAGTGTCAGAAGCCACACTCAGCCATTGCCCCCCAGGGTGTTTGTGTGCCCAGTCAGCTTGCAGCAGCAGAGGCGGAGGAGGTGGGCTTACTCCAGTTACCCTTACCACTGCCCACGTCACTGTCTTCGAGAATATGTCTTATCTGGCAAATTAGAAGACGCTTCTTCTGCTCTGATTAGTAGGAAAGTATCCATGCCAGCCACTTTAGCCTGTTCTGCACAGGCTAATGGCTTCTCTCAGCCATGATATTCATTGTTCCATAATAGAGATTTTCCCCCTCCTACATTAAAGTGTGACTTCTGTGCTGCATGGCGGGATCTAGAGGGGGTGTCATGTGTGTTAGTCTGTGTAGACTAGAGAAACAAAATTCATACACTCATATTTTATGAGTTTTATATAAAGGTTAAGTGAACATTGAAAAGCATCCCAACCCAGTTCAATCTAAGACCACCAGTCCAATAGTATCCCATGTGTCTGACACCAATCTACAAAGTCCTCCTCACAATCCAAAAACACACGGGGAGACAATGACTGCAGGAGGAAATTGTAGTCCGTGCGCTGGCAGGTTCTCCATGAGGCTGCTGCAGAAACCAGGGCTGCAACAGGGTAGGTCCATGCGGCTTCTCCTCAGGGATCTCCCAGGAAATGAGTCTTTCCAGCTGCTTTAGGGACCTAACAAATGCATATCCACCCTGGTGGCACTATCAGAGAGCAAGAGACCAGAAAGGCTAGGCTCACAGAGCCATTGATCTCCCTGCCCTTCAATTAACCCCACATGAGTTCATTGACGAGGTTGGCATAATATACCTTTAACTATGTTAGATACTGCGTCTCCTTCTCTGAGTGCTAGCTTTGACTTCTCAAAGGGCAGGGCTCTGGAGGAGGTTTTCAGCAGTGTTTCCCACCCACTTCCATCCCAAGTTCTTCATTTTGCACCTCTTATGATTTATGGTAACACCCCTACTGTGAAAACCTCAGAAGGTCCCAACACAGTGAAGAATGTTCCCTGGTGCCATTACTTTGTCTTCAACGTTATGTGGCTGCAGTTGATAGGTTTTTTGAGGCGCAATCCAGCCAAGAAATTCCATCGCAGGCTCCAGAAGAGGTTTAGACCAAAGTAGCGTCTCATGGTACCAAGCAGGCATGAGACATGTGGCGGCCTGTCTAAGTCCCACATGTGCATTTGATGAAGGCTGCCAAGTTTGGCATGGAGGTTCCGCCTCAATACACCTGTCACAAAATGTGAAATGACATATTTTGCTACCTTTGCCTCTCTCCCAGCCTAGGGTAGCCTCCAGGATGGAAGTCCCAGGTCTGACACATGTGGGTGGGAACTGCTAGGGAGGCTGCCAGCGGGGGACTCTGCTCACCCACTGCACCAAGGGAAAATCCGGTTCACAGCTCACATGCCTTCCTCTGTATATAAACCCGGAGAAGGAGCAACAGCTTAGGCTGAGTGGTACAGGATGAGCGTCTGTGTAATAACCACTAATGGTTAGGCACCATGGACACAGGGTAGGGAAGGATACAGTGAAGAAGAATATGAAGCGTTGGACGTAGCAAAGGGGGCCAAAGAGCATGAGGATCCCCAGAAATGATGCAAGACACAAGCGGAGCTAACACAGGCTTACAAAGGGGAATCGGCCAGGTGCTTCACCCCAGCTTTAGCTAGCTGCCCCCACAGCAGAACTTTATCTCCTACAGAGAGCACTGGGTTGTATAGCAAAGGCACAGCTTTCAAGCAGGGAAGGTTACTTTCTCAATACTATCTTTAGTGGGGCGACAAACTGTTATTTTACTTGATTTCCATCTCCTGACTGGGGGAAGGATGAGTTGATAGCCAGGGTGGGGTAGAGTGGGGATGAGTCAATAACAGGGTGCCAGGACTCAGGAAACATGACCCCAGGCTTTTGGGCTTCACACATGCATACACACACGCGTCCGCGCTCTAGGAATGTTCTCACGAAACATGACCCCAGGCTGGTGGTCTTCACATGCACACACACGCGTGCGCACACACACACATACATGCTCTAGGAATGTTCTCAGCAAACATGACCCCAGGCTGGTGGTCTTCACATACACACACACACACACGCACACACACGCACACACACACACACGCTCTAGGAATGTTCTCAGGAAACATGATCCCAGGCTGGTGGTTTTCACACACACACTCACGCGCACACTCTAGGAATGTTCTCAGGAAACATGACCCCAGGCTGGTGGTCTTCACACACACGCACACACACACACACACGCGCGCGTGCACGTGCTCTAGGAATGTTCTCCGGAGAGAGTGGCTTCTAAGGATTGAGTGCTGCAAAGAAAGTCACAACTGGGAGCAGCCTTCCCTTCCCCTAGAGACTCCTGGGAAATCAGGATGTGCATGGAGATTAGACATCACCTGTCTTGATAAGGGAAACCAGTTCAATAGTGGTCAGTGTTTCCTCTGTGCTTCTAACACAGGGTTTTATTTCCTGGGCACCAGATTATAGAAGGAGGCAGGAGGGCCCCCCAAAATATGATTAGTTGATCCGCTAGAGTAAATTCTCATGTGCTTAAAAGAACACCCCTGGTGGGCCAGGGTTTACTGTTTACTGAACTAAACAGTAAAGGATGGCGAGGAAGACATCCACTGAGCCTTGACCTCCATGCCTCAGTCAGGACACCAAGTGTGTGTGTGGGGTGGGTGGGGACTGACACCAATGGTGGAGGAGGGAAGTGGACATAGGCCCCAGAGACTGCTGGTACAGCAGCATGATGTTGTTTCTGGAGTCCTGATTGTGCCAAGGCAGCCTCTGGAGTGACTGTGGCAGTAAAAAATCAGATTCTGGATCTGCAGAGCCTGGATCTGGGGCCTCTTGGGTAGCAGGTAGCTTGGGTGTGTTCCTAGAGAGAGTGAAGAGCTGGACACCGGACTACCCGCTGCTGAACCCTACCGTTCGTGCTAGGTAAGTGCACGGAGATGGAGAGAAGACCCTGAAAGAACAGCAAGGGGTGCATGGACCAAGCCCCTTCCCTTTCCCCTGCCACCAGGTCCTCTTATATGGTGCTGTGAGGTCAAACAAAGGGAAGCCCACTCAGACCTGCAGAGACCTCAGCGAAACAACTGCCCCCCACCCCCCACAATTCAGCAGACATCTCACAAGGACACTCACACATACCCGAGAGAGAAACCTCACACACATACTTCCTTGGAGACTTCCAGAGAGACTCAGAGGCCTCGCACAGAGACTTCATATGAAGTTCTCAGCATCCTTTATGGAGACTTCTCAGAGACCCCACAGGGACCTCACACAAAGCCCTCCCACATAGCTCACTGCCAGCACGGGAGAATTAGCAGCCGCTGTCCACCCCTGAGCTCCTGGAAACTTTCACACATTGTCTGCAGTGCCCCCCATGCTTGTGCATCTTTGTCCTCATAGCCTTGCTTGGGAACAACAGAATCACAAACTGCACGTAGTTGTGTGCAAATTTTTTCCACTGAAACGTTTTCACTAGCCTGAACTCTGAAGTGTAGTTTACAATTGAAATACAAGTAAAACTGCCAACACCAAATGAGAGTGTGATTTTAGATGGTGTGCAGTCAAATGTCGTACGCCACACTTTTACTTTTGCTTCGGACAAATTCTCTAATTGGTGGGGAAGTGACTGACTACTTTGGAAGCAACAGAACAGTCCATCAAATGGGCTTCAGGACTCAAATATATAAATAGACATCTGATCTGAACTCAAACTCATTCCCCAAGGGGCTCATGAAACTAATTTTTTTGGAAGAGTGAAGGAACCCACATGAAAATAACAAAATTTACATCACATTGTGTCTGTCTGGCTTAATTTCTCAATGAAACAGCTGTCATATCTGAAGATATTCAGGGCAACATTCCTTTTACAGCTCTGTCGACATTATAATTAATATGATTTTTCTGTGAAATGTAATATTTCTAAGTTATGCAAAGTCCTAATGTTTATCTACCACAACAAACTGATAATATTTCGAAGGATTAAGAAATAGATGAAGAAATAATAATTAATGAAATACACATTTTCAGGTAGTACCATTTACAATAGCCAAGCGTAAATGAAAATATCTATATCTATACTTGAATAAAAAAACAACAGATTTATATGAGGAAAACTACAGAAATTACAAGAAATCAAGAGTGACCTCAGCAAATGGGATAATATCCCATGCTCCTTGACCAGACGACTCAATGTAGTACAGTTATCAGTTCTACTCAAGGCACTAGACAAGTTTAATTCACTCCTGATAAAATTACCCTCATCTTTCTTCAAAGAATTGCAAAAACACTGATTACTAACTTCATATGGTAAGGGCATAGGTCAGGGGTTGAACCTACAAACTTCTCCTTGGTAGAAAGATAAAACTGTTCTCATAAAAGACTTGTAGGCTGGCTTTGAGTTGGAATTTTGGGGTCATTTAGGATTTTTTTGTGGCATGTGATTTTTAGGGCTTTAAGGTCATTTGGGGTCATTTAATTTTTTTGCGCATTAGGGTGGTTTGGGCTTTAAGGGTGTTTTATAAGGTTTAAGGGAGTTTTTAAGGGATTTAGGGGTGATTTTTTTGGAGTGTATAGGTATTTTTTAGCAGGTAGGGGTGTTTTTAGTGATCTTACAGGGTTTCTTAGAGATTTTAGGGTATTTTAAAATATGTGTTTTTCCCCAGCATTTTATGTTTTGTTGGGGCTTTCATGTTGTCTTCAGGGCATTTATGTGGTTTTGGAAGTTCATGGTTTGGGAATCTTCTAGGGATATGATTTGGAAGTTCCACATGTTTTGGGAGGCATTTAGTGTGTTATTTGTGGCTTCAGAGTGTTATTTGAATTTTAGGGAATATTATGGCTTTTCAGACATTTTAAGGCTTTTAGGGTGATTTTAGTGTTTAAGGGTGTTTATTAGGCTTATATGTGTTTTTATGGCTTTTAGTGTTTTGTTAAAATTTTAGGGTGCTTCTTAAGGCCTTAGAGTGTTTGGGGGGATTAGGTTTTGGTTTTCAGGGCTTTAGGGTTTTGTTGGATTATTTTTTGCTTTCATGGTGAATTCATGTCTATTAGGTTGTTGGACTTTTACAGGGTTTTATAGTGCTTCGGGTTGCTTTGTAGGGATGTTCTTGGGGTTTTAAAAGACTTTTAGCGTGTTTTTAGGGCTTCACGTGTTCTTTATTTTGCGTTTTAAGGCATTTGCATAATATTAGGGCATTTATTATGTTTTTGGGACGTAAGGAGTTTTTTTTAAGACTTATGGTGCATTAGGGTGTTTTAGAAAGGCTTTTACCATGTATTTAATGGTCTTAAGATGTTTTAGAGAGTCTTTAGGGGTGGTCTTAGCATTTTAGAAATATTTTAGACGTTTTAGGGTTTTTAAGGCATTTATAGTGTTTTTACGACTTTTAAGGTGTTTTTAGAACACGCCTGACAGGTACACACTATTTCAATCAGGCTCTGGTTAGTGCCTCTCAATCAATTGGTGACATGGGAGTCTGGATAATGGATTACCTTTACTATGCAGATGAGAAAACTCACTCAAAAAGACACAGGTGTTGACCCACAGGCACACAACTGGTTAACAACAAAGACATATTCACAACCAGTGTTGGGAGCCAGAGCCCTAAGCCCCACATACCTGTCCCCAGCCGAACAGTCAATCTATCCTGAACCATCAAATGATCTGAGCAGATCCTCCCACCCAACTCCCCTTCCCATGCCAAATATTTTATTTCAGAAGGTGGCAGTGAATCTGCAGCTCTGAGAGAGGGACATATCTGATCGGAGCACATGGAGCAGATGAAGGGGGAGGAGGGGAGTGTGGAGCACATCCTGGCACACCAGGACTTGAGGATGATGTTCCCACTCAGAGAATCCAGTCCACATAGAAGACCACATGGCCAGCCCCACGATGAGACAAGACACCCCTCAAAGACCCATAGCCTTAGAGGGGACAACACTGAAGACACAGTGTGGGAAATGCGCCCGAACTAATCCTGCCACACCGAGGCATAACACTAAGGGGGTACAGCAGAAGAGCAAGAAAGCGAAGCAACAAGGTCCCCAGGGAATGCCAAAGAATGACTTTGGGGCCAGTACTTGGTACACCACCAGACTGGACTGGAAAACACTCTTAAAGGCCAACAAACTTGGACTATCTAGGTTAACGAACGGTCACTTGGACTATGTAGGTAACCTAACGGGCACTTGGACTGTCTAGGTTACCTAGCGGGCACTTTGACTATCTAGGTTAACTAGCAGACCTTGGACTATGTAGGTTAACTAGCGGGCCCTTGGACTATGTAGGCTAACTAACGGGCTCTTGGACTATCTAGGTTTCCTAGCAGGCACTTGGACTATGTACATACCATAGCGCGCACTTGGACTATCTAGGTTACCTAGCGGGCACTTGGACTATCTATGTTAACTAGCGGGCACTTGGAATATGTAGGTTAACTAGCGGACACTTGCACTATGTAGGTTACCTAGCAGGCACTTGGACTATCTAGGTTAACTAGCGGGCACTTGGACTATCTAGGTTAACTAGCGGGCACTTGGACTATCTAGGTTAACTAGCGTGCACTTGGACTATGTAGGTTCCCTTGTGGGCACTTTGACTCTGTATGTTCCCTACGGACACTTGAACTAGGTAAGTTAACTACCGGGCCCTTGGACTATCTAGGTTACCTAGCGGGCACTTGGACTATGTAGGTTAACTACCGGGCACTTGCACTATCTAGGTTTCCGAACGGGCATTTGGACTATGTAGGTAACCTAGCGGGCACTTGGAGAGTCTAGGTTACCTAGCGGCACTTGGACTTCTAGGTTAACGAATGGGCACTTGGACTATGTATGTTGCATAGCAGGCAATTGGACTCTCTAGGTTAGGTAACGGGCACTTGAACTATCTAGGTTTCTTAGCGGGCACTTGGACGATCTAGGTTAACTAGAGGTCACTTGGACTATCTAGGTTAACTAGCGTGCACTTGGACTATCTAGGTTTCTTAGCGGGTACTTTGACTATGTAGGTTAACTAGCGGGCCCTTGGACTATGTAGATTAACTAGCGACACTTGGACTATCTACGTTAACTAGCGGGCCCTTGGACTATGTAGATTCCCTAGCGGGCATTTGGACTATATAGATAACCTAGCGGGCATTTTGACTTTGTAGGTTACCTAGCGGCACATGGACTATCTAGGTTACCTAGCTGGCACGTGAACTATCTACGTTATAGCGGGTTCTTGGAGTATGTAGGTTACCTAGCTGGCTGTTGGACTATCTAGGTTACCTAGCGGGCACTTGGACTATCTAGGTTAACTAACGGGCACTTGGACTGTGTAGGTCCCCTAGCGGGCCCTTGGACTATGTAAGTTCCCTACCGGGCACTTGGACTATGTAGGTTCCCTAGCGGGTATTTGGACTATATAGGTTACCTAGCGGGAACTTGGACTATCTAGGTTACATAGCGGGCACTTGGACTATCTAGGTTAACGAACGGGCACTTAGACTATGTAGGTAACCTAGCGGGCACTTGGACAGTCTAGGTTACCTAGCTGGCACTTAGACTATGTAGGTCAACTAGCAGGCCCTTGGACTATCAAGGTTAGCTAACGGGCACTTAGATTATGTAGGTTACCTAGCGGGCACTTGGAGTATGTAGGCTAACTAGGGGGCCCTTGGACGATCTAGGTTACCTAGCGGGTAACTGAACTATCTAGGTTAACTAGCGGGCACTTGCTCTATCTAGGTTACCTAGTGGGCACTTGGACTATGTAAGTTCCCTAGCGGGCACTTGGACTGTCTATTTTAACTAGCGGGCACTTGGAATATGTAGGTTAACTAGCGGACACTTGCACTATGTAGGTTACCTAGCAGGCACTTGGACTATCTAGGTTAACTAGCGGGCACTTGGACTATCTAGGTTAACTAGCGTGCACTTGGACTATGTAGGTTCCTTAGCGTGTCCTTGGACTATCTAGGTTACGTAGCGGGCACTTGGACTATCTAGGTTACCTAGCGGGCACTTGGACTATGTAGGTTAACTAGAGGACACTTGGACTATCTAGGTTAACTAGCGGGCACTTGGACTATGTAGGTTAACTAGAAGGCACTTGGACAATCTAGGTTAACTAGCGGGCACTTGGACTATCAAAGTTAACAACTGAGCTCTTGGACTATGTAGGTTACCTAGCGGGCACTTGGACTATATAGGTTACCTAGCGGGCACTTTGACTATGTAGCTTACCTAGTGGGCACTTGGACTATCTAGGTTAACGAATGGACACTTGGAATATGCAGGTAACCTAGCGGGCACTTGGACGGTCTAGGTTTCCTAGCGGGCACTTGGACTTCTAGGTTAACGAACGGGCTCTTGGACTATGTAGGTTGCCTAGCGGGCACTTGGACTATCTAGGTTAGGTAACGGGCACTTGGACTATCTAGGTTACCTAGTGGGAACTTGTACAATGTAAGTTACCTAGCGGGCACTTGGATTATCTAGGTTACCTAACGGGCACTTTGACTATCTAGGTTACATAGCGGGCACTTGGACTATGTAGGTTAACTAGTGAGCACTTGGACTCTAAGTTACCTAGCGGGCACTTGGACTATCTAGGTTACCTAGCGGGCACTTGGACTATCTAGGTTACCTAGCGGGCCCTTGGACTATGTAGGTTTCCTAGCGGGCACTTGGACTATCTAGGTTAACGAACGGGCACTTGGACTATGTAGGTAACCTAGCGGGCACTTGGACAGTCTAGGTTACCTAGAGGGCACTTGGACTATCTAGGTTAACGAACGGGCACTTGGACTATGTAGGTTACCTAGCGGGCACTTGGACTATGTAGGATCCCTATCGGACATTTGGACTACTTAGGTTAACTAGCGGGCACTTGGACTATCTAGGTTACCTAGCTGGCACTTGAACTATCTACGTTGCCTAGCGGGTTCTTGGAGTATGTAGGTTACCTAGCGGGCTGTTGGATTATCTAGGTTACCTAGCGGGCACGTGGACTATGTAGGCTCCCTAGCGGGCCCTTGGACTATGTAAGTTCCCTAGCGGGCACATGGACTATGTGTGTTTCCTGGCGGGCATTTGGACTATCTAGGTTACCTAACTGGCACTTGGACTATGTAGGTTCCCTAGCGGGCACTTGGATTATGTTGGTTCCCTATCGGGCAGTTGGACTATGTAGGTTAACTAGAGGGTATTTGGACTATGTAAGTTACCTAGCGGGCACTTGGACTATGTAGGTTCCCTATCGGGCACTTGGAGAATGTAGGTTAACTAGGGGCACTAGGACTATGTAGGTTACCTATCGGGCACTTGGAGAATGTAGGTTAACTAGGGGCACTAGGACTATGTAGGTTACCTAGCGGGCCCTTGGACTATCTAGGTTACCTAGCGGGCATTTGGATTATGTAGGCTCCCTAGCGGGAATTTGGACTATATAGATTACCTAGCGGGCAATTAGACTTTGTAGGTTATCTAGCGGGCACTTTGACTATCTAGGTTACCTAGCTAGCACTTGAACTATCTACGTTACCTAGCGGTTACTTGGAGTATGTTGGTTACCTACCGGGCTGTTGGACTATCTAGGTTACCTAGCCGGCACTTGGGCTATCTAGGTTAACTAACGGGCACTTGGACTATGTAGGTTCCCTAGCGGGCCCTTGGACTATGTAAGTTCCCTAGCGGGCACTTGGACTATGTGGGTTCCCTAGCGGGCATTAGGACTATCTGGGTTACCTAACGGGCACTTGGACTATGTAGGTTAACTAGCGGGCTTTGGACTATGTAGGTTACCTAGCGGACACTTGGACTATGTAGGTTCCCTATCGTTCACTTGGAGAATGTAGGTTAACTAAGGGGCACTAGGACAATGTAGGTTACCTAGCGGGCCTTGGGACTATCTAGGTTACCTAGGGGGAACTTGGACTATGTAGGTTTACTATTGGGCACTTGGACTATCTAGGTTACCTAGCAGGCACTTGGACTATGTAGGTTAACTAGCGGGCACTTGGACTATCTAGGTTACCTAGCAGGCACTTGGACTATGTACGTTTCCTAGCGGGTACTTGGACTATCTATGTTAACTAGCGGGCACTTGGACTATGTAGATTCCCTATCGGGCACTTGGACTATGTAGGTAACCTAGTGGTCACTTGAACTGTCTAGGTTACCTAGCGGGCATTTGGACTATGTAGGTTAACTAGCGAGCTCTTGGACCATCTAGGTTAACTAGCGGGCACTTGGACTATTAGGGTCCCTAGCGGGCATTTGGACTATATAGGTTACCTAGCGGGCACTTGGACTATGTAGGTTAACTAGCGGACACTTTGACTATCTAGGTTAGCTAACGGGCAATTGGACTATCTAGGTTACCTAGCGGGCACTTGGACTATGTAGGTTCCCTAGCGGGCACTTGGACTATTTAGGTTACCTAGCAGGCACTTTGACTATCTAGGTTAACTAACGGGCACTTGGACTATGGAAAGAAGTGCCTAATGGTCACCAGGACCCATGGTTAATCCAGGCGTGGTCATCTGATTCCAATCGATCAGACCTAGCTATAAATCACTTATATGTCTGGGTAATTAAAAGCAAATATAAATTTTCAAAAAAAAATAACGTTGCATGGGATAGAAAGAGAATACATAACAACATCAGACATAAATATGCCTCAAGACAAACTCATTGTGCACATCCAGAATACATAATGGCTCTTGCTAAGATGCATTTCCCACTAGACCCTACCCCAAGCCAGTAAAAGCCAGAAACTCTACAGTAAACTGTGGATTGTACTACTCTGAAATGGGAGCTGTGTCTCTAGACCTAATTTGGGGCTGTTCGTGCTGAGGACTCACCAATACCTGCTGCAGTGACAACAGTCCAGGTGAGAATAAGGAAATCTGGATGACAGCCAGGATATAGAAGCACTGAGACCTCAAATTGCTTCTAGGCGAGCATGGCCTAATGGGCTTCCATTTATGCACCTCTGGCAGGAGGAGTTTGTTCTGGAAAGTAATGGTTTCTAAGGAAGTATTTCTTAAACTTTCACATGCATGCACTTACCCAGGTTCCTGGAAATCGGGCTGGGGGGCAGATTCTGATTTTGTGGGTTCAGGGTGGGGGGTCTAGGATCCAGCAGTTCTAGAGGCCCTGGTACTCTTGGGCTGTTAACCACAAGGACAGTAGTCCTAAACCACCAGCCACTCCTTGGGAGAAATATGAGGCTGTAGACTCCGGGCAAGAGTGACAGTCTGGGAAACCCACAAGGGCAGTTCTACCCTGTCCTGTAGGGTCACTATGAGTCAGCATCAACTCGATGGCATTAGCATGGGAGAAGCTAATGCTGATGTTGCTGGTTCCTTGACCTATCATACTTTGAGTGGCAAAGTCCCAAGGGCCTTCCCGGATGTGATGGCCAAAAGCAGTAGTGTTCACCCTTGGTCATACTTTGGAA